>NC_056732.1:1119118196-1119202821 GCF_019279795.1 Protopterus annectens | reverse complement strand
TCCAAACACTTGACCCGACCCAGTTTGTCTTTGTTAAGGGCAGATCATGCCTACTAAACCTGGTTGACTTCTTCGAGACAGTCACCAAGGCCATAGACTACGGAAAGGTGGTTCACACAGCCTACCTTGACCTCGCCAAGGCTTTTGACACCATTCCCCACTTGGATATTACAGAAAAACTTGCCAACCTGAACATAAACCCCTACGTCACGAGATGAGTTGCCAACTGGCTTACAGGCAGAACTCACACAGTAAGAATAGTGGGCTCCAGGTCCAACTCTAAACCAGTCACAAGTGGTGTCCTGCAAGGCTCAGTCCTACGACCCCTACCGTTCGACATATACTTCTCAGAAGTACAGGCAGACACAGGAGGACTATGGCTAACCAAGTTCGCCGATGACTACAAACTGGGAGCCATAATTTACTCTCCGGCTGACACAGACATCCTCCAAAAGGGCCTTACAGAGACGGACAACAAGTCATGGCCTCAAGCTAAATGCCAAAAAATGCATAGTCATCCCGTTTGGGAAAAACAAAATGCGCACAAATTACCTCATAGGTGGCAGCCCCCTTAATACAGAAGAGGTCATAAGAGGTGTGGGGACCCAGGTAGATAGCAATCTCTTCTTTTTAGTGTCATATAAGTAGTTAGGAAATCTTCTGTGTGGCCCATCTAATTACTAAGGGTTTGCATATAGAAATAGAGGTTATAGTGCCACTCTACTTGTCACTCATTAGACCCTTCATAGAGTACAATGTCCCATTTGGGATGTACCTCACAAAACACTTCCAACAGCTGGAAAGACCACAAAAGTACCTCACCAAGAGGATTACTGGCCTCAAACATATGTCCTATGCAGCCCAACTGAAAAATCTCCAGCTGTACTCAGTGGCATATCGCTTACTCAGAGGTGATCTCTGCCTGACTTACAAAGCCATGTCCAACTCAGAATTGATGGAGATGCTCCACCTAAAGAAATCCAAGTCACTGTGAGCCACCACTCTAGTGAGCTAAACCTTGCCACAACAATAAATAGAACATGCTGGAGGGATAGATTCCAGTCACAGAGACTCCCAATGCTTTGGAACAAAATTCCAAACTACATCAGGCAGAGCCCCTCACTAACACACTTCAAGAGAAACCTTGACGAGTGGATGGGTAACAGAAAATACACCCCTGGGATCACTTCATTGGCTCTGCTTGACAGAGGATCAGTTAAATAATCAATGGGTCGGCAAAAGCCAATACATTATGGCTAGGCTTATAAATGCCCTCAGGCAGATAGCCTAGTACCTACCTATGAACCTATGGGGTCCCGCTCTTCTGTTGCGTTAGTTGGGCAATGTTAAATGACTTGTTATCAGAGACACCTGATACTTGCGTTGTTTTTTAGGTTTGTACAGTACTTCTCTCTCTCCACACACTGGTCATTTGAATTTATGCAGAAAATGGTCACTGTATATTATTAAAACCTGTGATTGACCCGTACGCCTTAAGAAATGTATGAATCTCCATTGGAAATTATATTCTTTGTCCTGCTAATGTGTTGTTTTGCAAGTATTATGTAATAAAGTGACCAGACAGCTTTTGCCCTTTTTTGTGTATGTTTGGGCCTGAATTTTTTATTTATTAACTGCATTTATTTTACTGAAAATATTTAAATATTAAAAGTCAGTATTTACATTTAAAGAGATTTATTCTGAAGACTGATAACGTAAAGTGCTTATAAAATAGCATTTAATTTCTTATATTAGTTTGATGTAGTGGTTAAAGCCTTGACTTCATGGACAGAATGTTTAGGGTTTGAGTCTGACCTTGGGCCTGTTGGCTGGGCTTAAAATGGCCGTTTAGGGCAATTAGCCTAATATTTTTTAATGAACCTATATGCTATTTTTCTTTGTGTGCAGTGATGTCAAATAACTTAGTAGTTGGATTTACATTTGAGAATATTTGGTATATTTATGTACTGTACATACAGAATTAGCTTTCCTGTAACGTTCTGGAGTACGACATTTAAGAACTTCTAGTGGACTTTGAGGCAGCTTGGATTTCTGAACATACTTGGTGCATCAGCTTGCTCAGAGTTAACCAAATACCACTCCAGTGTTCCTCTCAGACTTCTGTCACTCATCTTCCAAAAATTGCTAAAGTCTGTTAAGAAAAGGCCAACAGTTGTGTAAAGCATGACACAAAATGCACACATGGATACAGCTCTAGTTTGTTTTATAAGCTGTAGTAGTGCAGTTGTGGGATACCATTTGCTCATATGAAGCCACAGATTGCTAATTCAGCTCTGCGCCATTAATGTTTTAGTGGTCAGCAGAGATATGTAAAACAATAGCTGTCTGCTGAAGTTATATTCAATATAAATTGTGGTTGGCAGGCCCCTTGCACAATATTTCTTCATCTCCTTAGTCATGTGATCCATTGGAAAATTGCTGAGTTACATAATTTGGTTTTTGCAGACTCTATGGACTTCAGGAAATTTTTGTGATGAGTGCATTTCCTTTGGTCACAGTCAGCTGATGAACATTTTGTAATTTAAAAGCAGAAATTAACAGTTTTTTAGTCCTTTTTGAGCTGTTGACATTACCATACAGAAGAAAGTTATTTCAGGTTTGAAACCAATTTTAACTGGGTACAAGCTCTTCTTTTTCCTGATTGATACTGCAGAGTTGATTCATTCAGAGTTTCCGCTTTTTATGCTGGAAAGCTAAAGGTATGCCTTGGTAGGGTAATGTACAGGGTTGTTATAAGAGCCACAGAGTTAAGTATGCCTGGGTAGGGTGCTGGGAGTTACCAGGTTGTCACCGGAAAAGCTTGAACAGGTACTATTGCACTACTTCAACTTATTTTTGTTTCTTTTTATCTGTAGATTAATCGGCCACCTGATGGGGATTAACGGAGGAGCACCACTTTGTGTCACTTTCCTACCTCTGTGCAGCAAGAAAAATATCTTTAGCAACTCTTCTAAAAAAATAATGGATTTAATATTAACTGAGTGGCAATTATTATGGATTTTTAATTCTAGTAGTAATTAGACCACAAGTCAAGCCATATGTCCATAACCCTACCAAAACACCTTATTTTGCTGCATGCCTCATATATATGTACGTATATATGAAGTTGTGAAATACCTGTACATAAAGAGAAGAATACAAGTATTAACCTACATGGGATTAAGTGAGAAACCGTCAAAACAGAAGACATCTTAATTTATCATAAAGCTATATAAAGGAGATATTTATAGATATATATTTTTTATGATAATGAAAATGGCTCCCCAGAATGCCGACTCAGGATCTATGCAAGTGCAAGAGCTACCTGCAGTGCAGCTGAACGTGAAGGAGAACAAGGAGAACGAAAGCAGGGATGACGCAGTTAGTGAAGGCTCTATAGACCGCATACCAATCCGTAGCTGGGTGATGCATGGCGCAGTTATGTTTGGCAGGGAGTTTTGTTATGCCATGGAAACTGCACTGGTGACACCAGTATTGCTGCAAATCGGTAAGTAATGGTCTTTCACTTTGTGATAATTAAATAAATACTGTTTTTTTTAGCTGGTAACCTACAGAAAACTATCTGGACCAGATAACCCCACATGTGCACTGACTTGCTGATGATATATCTGTTTTCTACATTGGCTAAATGTTAAAGGAGACCATAAATTTGGCTGAATGCCAGTCCTTTATTTGAAACTATAATGAACTGCAAAAAAAAGTTTTTTTTTTCAGTCCGGAATTTATTTCATGTTGTGCTTAATTTCTTGGTAGTCTTTTTAATGTTGAAGTTCAGACCTTCGCACGCAGGGTAAGCCCATATTTTTTGTAGTCCTTTCATCGTCTTTTGATGGTATTTTCATGTCATCTGCAGTTACTTAGTGTGACGGCATGTTAGTAATATAATGTAAAATGATTGCAGAAGTACCAGATCCTAGATCTAATCACTTACGGATATTACTGAACAGTGTTTGACGTTTGCCCTCCCTCATGCTATAGCTGCTATCCCTTTGATAACCCACTTTCTTCCCACTTTGTGAATGAGCATCATACACATGAAAATAGTTTCATTAGGTTTACAAGTAAAACAGACAAAAGTAAGGCAGAATGAATAGTGGTCCCAGTGTAGTGCCCAAATAATTTACGCGATTAAGTGAAGTGGATGTCTTTTATGTGATGTTCTAGGTAGTAACGTTTGTTGTTGAGTGCAGCATATTTCTGTACTGTTTTTTTTTTCCCATCACTTCACAGAGTAGTGCGTGTCTGTGCGTCTGTGAGAGGCATTCTGTATGATGACAGGGATGCCGTGGGAGGGACATGGGTAAACGTTACCAGTTCATTGTTTTAATGTTTTCAAATGTTACAATAATAACATTCAATTTCAGATGGATATAGAAAAGATATATGGCAGTACGTTTTGAAAGAAAATATGCTGTAGTAATATTACTGATGCAGCATAAATCATTAAGGTTGTTCTAGTACTGCATCATAGTTAGGTAGCAGTACTGCATCATAATTAGGTAGCAGTACTGCAAAGTAAAAACATAATTGCCAAACTGATACATATGGAAAACACGGTTGCTAGGTACTATGTCTAAACCTTGTGTGAGAGAGAGAAAGAGAAAAATTGATGCTATTACTTGAGTATAGTAGTACACCTGTCAGGTGCAGAAATAGTGAACTGTGACTTTTATGATAGTTTACCTGTTAATTTTAATAATGTATGTATGAAGTATGAAGTATGAAGTACCACTACACCACAGCAGAGGAAACATCAGGGGCAGATCCAAAAGTTTGCAATAGGGGAAATTAGTGTCAGTCAGGGAAAGTATCGCTATAAAGAGGCAGAGCAGAATTTATTACATTAGAGGTCGTATATGTTTTGCAGTGCCCATTGGCTATGAGGAGGAACAGCATTTTTTGCAGCGCATCATAAGTTGGCTGTTAAGCAGGTTTTGCAGATCATCAGTAAATGCAAATCAAGTGTGGATTCATTCCATGTGTCATTAGTGGTGCACTGTCTTGAACACTCACTCCTGTGTCTTGTTTTACAGGATAGAGTTAACCTGTAACATTAGTTATTTGCACATGGGGCAGATTGTTAGCCTAGCCATATCAGATTGTATGTAGCATGACACAGGGCATGTTCAGCTGAGCAGCATGCAAACTGTGCAGCTAAAAACAAAATCAGTTGCACAAAAGCAGTATTTCTCTAAGTTGTCCATGAAAATTCTGTGTGCATAGCAGTTAGAATGTCAAAATAACAGCAAATTAAACAGTAAGAGAAAAAAAACTCAATGAGACGTAAAGCAGTAAGGAAATTAAAGAAGGCTGCATTCAGCATAGTTATGAAGATACCAGATAGCATGTGTCTCATTTAAGCAAACAAGTTTTTCTAGTGTAGACCTTGGTAACTTAGAATGGATCTTGGTGTATGTTTTTGGAATGTAAGAGCAGACAAGCCCATCTGAACAGCCTGTTGCTAATTGTCTAGTCTGCAAAATTGACAGGCCTGGATTCCATGACTGTAGTCATGTGACTTTTAGCAACAGTTGTTGAGAATCAGCTCTACAGTGGTTTCAATAATAAGGTAATCAAATGAAAGGCAGTCAACACAGAGGCTTGTGCATGTGTGTCTATGTGTATCTATATATATATATATATATATATATATATATATATATATATATATATATATATATATATATATAATGTGTGTGTGTGTGTGTGTCTGCTGCGGTCCTGCATCTGAAAAACTTCTAGTAGTCTAGGGTTTGATTCCCTTAGCTTCCTTTTATTTGCCTTCTGTGTGACTGAGCAAGTCTTTCGGACAGTGCTTTTGCCAAGAGAGATTACCTGGTTAACAAATTAATTAAAAAACCTAGAAAGGCAAGTGAAATATCAAATGTTTTTAATAATCTCAGTACCTGCCCTTATGGAAACTTTATAGTGATTAGAGTCTATCCTTCAGTACTAATGTGAGTTACTGACTGGCTGAGACACAGGGCTGTGTGGGTAGCACTTGAAGTCATGAAATCTGAAGAAAGGGAGGTGATCAGTAAAGACTAATAGTGGTCATTTTCTGAACCCAACCCATTTTGATATTTTCACAAATTGTACGGTGTGCCTGTCTCTTGTGTGAACAGAGCTGCAACATAGCAGACACACCAGAAAGATTAGCACATTTACTAGAAGAGACAGCATGTTGAAAAAGTTGCGACAGCTATGGACCACTCCTGTAGCAAAATATGCAGCACTGAAAATTCTTGCTTTCAAAAGAAAAAAAAATCCAAAACGGTGCTGACTCCACCTGTTTTGAAGAAAGGTCAGATATGTGATTTACTATTTGTTGTAACATGAAGTTGACTGTAGCAGTCTGAAGGGCACTGCTCCAAACCTGGGAATGCTGAAGGTTGAGTAGTATACCGGGTTCTGGAAGTCCTACTTGTAGAATAAATCTGATTTTTTTAAAAATCCTAAAAAAAAAACATCAACAGCCTCGAAGGTCTACTTATAAAGATTGTCTAAACTTAAGATCTCAATATCTGGTCACTAGAGGAAATCCATGAGAGCCTTTCAACCGTCCTAGATAAATACAAGATGAACAAAGAAATGGAAATGCTATTTCCCATACAAACAGGTTCTTGGTCTGCTGCACTGAGCATGCTTACAAAACAAGAGAATAATTGTATGCATGTTGGGAAACTGTTGTGCTCACTGCATCAAGTACACGTAATGGATTATAGAGAAGTAGGCCACATCTCCCAAAGTGGACACAAGCGTGTGCACTCACATGCACCCACATGAAATTAGAACAGTGTGATAACTTAGTCTATTATTCAATGTTTTAACTGTTAATTTGCTATCAAGTACATACATTCTTTGCCTGTTGCATTTCTGCATTTAATATCATTTTACATAAAAACATACCAGTAGCATCTTTGACTTGCCAGGGAGACTGGCTTTATTGTTTAGGAAACATTGACTTGTAAGCTTCTGGCCAGTTGTCAATTTTATATAATCAGTTAAGAAAATCCATACGTGTTAGATTTCTGGCATCAGTTGGGACACTCTTTACTTTGTCAGTGCCAGTATTCAGTGTGTATGACGCATTTTGCTATACATTTTCTTAACGTTTCAGTTCTAGCAATGGATAGTCGTGTTCATAGGATTACGTGTCTTGTTTACTATGGCTGTATCCCTGTTTTTTTTAAACACACCACACAGGTTGATAAGGTAGGATCATTTCTGCATATCAGGCTACATGATGTTCTTCGTGTTTCACTGTTGCAGTCCTGACTTGTGGGCTTTCCTGCTGTGGAAGCCCTTGGCGAGCCCGACTACCGGCGTAAAAATGTTACTTGTCCTAAGGTTGGCAGACGTCCTGTCTGACGTCAGTATGCTTGGGTGTAAAGGGAGCCAGCTGATGCCATGACATCAGTCTTCTTGCCGTCTGAGCCTGAAGCTGTGTTTCATTACATTTGTTGGTCTGCACCAGAGAGCCGTTGTGTAAAAGCTAAGTACTCCATTGAGAACTTTTTTTTTCTTGCTTTAACCCATGTCAGATAACAGTTGTCTCTGCTGTGGTAAGCAAATCCCACACTGAGACTTTCATACTTTGTGTCACCTGTTTAAGCCCTGCTCACGATGTCTCTAATTGTCATTTTTGCTTCTGTTTCAACTTTAAGACTATCAGGCATAGGGCCTAAAGCTTAGCTAGGCATATTATTCTGCCATCTATTTCGCATTGCCTGATGGCGTCTACTGGTCATCCTGAGAATGAGCTCCCTAAGCTTAGGAAGAACATTAAAAAAAGACCCAAACTTAGGGCCTGTGATGCCAACTGCTCCCTGTCTGCTAGTCCGCCGAGGCTCATTATCGCTGAGGAAGGCAAGGTGCTTTGGCAGCCCCCTTCTGTGACTGAGGTGGTGGTGCAGGTCAAGACCTGTACGGAGGAGTCCAGCATGCCGTTAGGTCCCTCTACTTTTGCACAGCCCTTAGTTTTCAGTTCATCGGTCAGTTCCGGAGTCTCTCAGCAGACCATGGCTTCCAAAGAGCGATCTTTTACCGGTCCCGTTCCTTTGAGGTGTCAGCATGCATCGGTTCATCCTTACAAAGAGACTGGCATCAGGATTGCAGACATACCTGTCCCCAAGGCCGGGGCTACCTCTAAGAAGGGTTCTACCTCAGGTCCTATGCCCAGGCCTACCAGCTCCTATGCACAAGAGATAATAGCAAGACCTGGTCAGGTTAGCTGAGGACGTTCTCTCTCTAGTCAGAGTTAGGCAACCCCCTTCCTCGGGAAAAGGAAGAGGAATTCTACCCCTGAAGTTTTCTCTGAACCTCCTGATTGTGATGAAGATTCTGACTGGGGGGGGGGGGGTCTGTCTTTGAGGAGGGACCCTTCCTTACTTTTGAAGGATTCAGATCCTGAAGAGAATCTGGTTTCAGATTTGCCTCCTGAAGACATCACTTTTGGGGAAACACTCCATGCCGTGAGGGAGCATTTCCAGTGGGAGGCACAGGAATACCCACAGTCTAAAAAAGGGGATTAGGGCGTTCCTTACCCTCCCAGAACACAAATCATTGGCAATTCCTCCTGTATTGGATGTGGTAGAGGATGTTTTTATGGATTCTTGCCTGAATCCAGACTCTCTAATTCCAGCTCCTCGAAAGTCAGACTGGGTTTACAGAGTGCTGGAATTGCTTAAATACTTCTTCAAAAATCCCTGTGTTGATCTAGAGGTTGGCACTCCAGGGCCCAAGGGAGTAAGAGCAAGCTCTTCAAAAAACCCTTTACATGCTGACAAAGAAAGCAGGGCCTTGATAGGTTTGCTAAAAAAGTTTGCCCTTCTACTACCTTAACCATGAAGGCCCTTAACTGCCAGTTTTGAAGCAAAAGATATACTCCCTGGAGAACAAAAACATTTCTAAGGAGGTGTTTGACCTTTGCCATTCTAGCTCCCAGGTGGCTAGACAGTCATTGCACTGCAGCTATGATGGTATGAAGGCCTGTAGCCGAGCTTCAGTATCTGATCCTGTTATTAAAAGGCATGCTTGGCTTAGGGAACAGACCCTACCAGACCATGTCCAATCCAGACTTCTAGATGCACCCCTGGATAAGGACTTCCTCTTTGGACCAAAAGCTGAGGCTTTGCTCAAAATGATGGAAGATGAAGCAGAATCTTTGCAGACTGTCAAGAACTTCTTCTAAGTTCAGCCTACCAGGTTTAGTAGGAATTTTCCGACTAAACACTGGTCATTTCCCTCTCAATCAAAAGCAAGCAAAGGAAACCCTGGAGAAAAAGGCCTCAACAGCAGCATTGATCACAAAGGCCCAGGCAGTGGTACTCATAAACCCCCAGGTAGGGGATTTCTAGGCCACAGGGCCCTACCAGAGAGCAGCAGTGACTCTCTCCCATCCCAGCAGCCCCGCCCCCTCCAGAAAAGATAGGAGGAAGACTGTCTCTGTTCAAAGAAACTTGGTCCCTCATTACTTCAGACAGTTGGGTTCTGAATGTTATCTCAAAGGGTTACAGGCTCACTTTCAAAGAGCCATTAAGATACTCAGGTTACCCAGATATTCCACAAAATCAAAGAGCAGAGGCCCTTTCTCAAATTCACAATCTGTGCTTGCAGGGCTCAGTGGAACCAGTACCACAACTCCAAATAGGGAAGTGGTTTTATTAGAGGCTATTCCTGGTTCCTACAAAGGAAGGTTTCTTGGCACCCTATTCTAGACCTGCCCACCCTCAATCAGTCCTTCGTTGTACCAAAATTCAAAATGTTGACTCTTCAAAAACTTCTTCCCATGATAGCTCCGGACCTAAAAGCTGCTTGCACATTCCTATAGAGGAATCTTGCAGAAGTTTTCCGCATTTCAGCGCAGGTCACTTTCAATTTTCTGCACAGCCCTATGGCTTGTCTATTGCTCCCAGGGTCTTCATACAAAGTGTTTAGCCCCTGTAATCATCTTCTGCAAAACGAGGGATTCAGATTTACCCCTATCTAGACTACTGCCTTATTTAAGCCACTGGTATGTCAAAGCTCCTCAAGGATCTGGCCTTCACTCAGTACTTCCTCACCTCCTTGGGGTTCACCAAAAGTCTTCACAAGTGCAACACAGACCCATCCACCAAGATCATTTTCCTGGGAGCTCTTCTGGTTTCCTCCCTTCAAAAGGCTTTCCTCCCTCCAGAAAAGGTCTCCATCCTGACTCAATTCTTCCAAAACATTATGCAGAGACAATGCCTCTGTCAGGGAATTCCTCAGAGCATTAGGCTACATGGCATTTTGTATCCTCATGGTCCCTCTGGCCAGGCTACACATGAGGAAGCTCCAGTGGTACTTCAAGAATCTGTGGTGCCAGCATTCAATCTCTGGAGACTGAAATTCAGCTGATCCCTTGCCACAAGGAGGAATTTATATGGTGGATACTGGCATGTGCCCAGAATATGTCTACCCCTCGGGTTCACCCCTCAGGGCCAAACTGTAACCCACAGATGCTTCAGAACCTGCGGGGCTCATTTCCAACACCTTCAATCCCAGGGCAAATGGGAAAATCAGTTCAGACACAAACACATAAATTGGAAAGAACTGATGGCAGTCCAAAAGGGCCTAGTGGCTTTCAAAGATCAGTGGAAACCAGGGGTCCTGCTTGTCAAAACAGATACCACCACAGTCATGTGGTACATAAACAAAGGGGCATTTACTCTTACCCTTTTTGTTGACTAGCGATGCAAGTCCAAGAAGCAGCTAATTCTGTGGGGCTACACCTCATGGCATAGTACCTCTCAGTGGCTCAAAACACTCTAGCAAGTCATCTCGGCAAGAACCTGATGGATCCCCACGAGTGGCGGCTGCATCAGGAAACATTTCTAAGCATAGTCCAGAAATGGGGATCCGCACACATAGACCTCTTTGCCATCAAAGAAAATGCACAGTTTAAAAGATTCTGTCCTGGAAGCAAACTACTCACAGCCTGGATGACAGATGCTTTCTTCTTCCTTTGGAGCCTCCTTTTCCTTTATGTGCTCCCGCCGCCTCTTCTTCCTTGGGTCCTCCTAAAAGTCAGGGAAGAATGCCCAGGGGTCACTCTGATAGCTCCAGATTGGCCCAGGCAGCACTGGTATCCTCTGCTACTAAGTTTAACCAATGAAAATCCATAACAGTTACCTCATAGAGTAGACCTTCTGACTCAGGACAAGGGGAGGTTTGTGCAACCCATCCTGCAGACTGTCAGATTCTCAGCCTGGATAATCCCTCAACATCCTTGTCTGAGCATACCCAAAGCAAACAAGTTCAAGACATCCTCAAGGAGGCTAGAAGGCATAGTACTAGGAAATCATACTCAGCCAAGTGAAAAAGATTCTCCATTTGATGCCAGCAGCAAGGCCTCATTTCTAACTCGGCCAGTATCTCTCCCATTTTAGATTACCTGGCTACCCTGTTTGACATCCTTTTCTTCCATCAGAATTCACACCTCTGCTGTTTCAGCCAACATCCCTATTCTTCTTATCTTTTCCCACCCCCTGCTGAAACAATTCTTTAGGGAGTGATTCACATTAGACCTCCCAGGAGACAACCCACACATCCATGGGATGTCAATTTTGTTCTGAAAAAATAGACACTACTCTCCCTTTGAACCGGCAGCTTCTGCTGAATTAAAATTCTTAATGTGGAAGACTGCCCTTTTACTGGCTATCACCTCAGCTAGGAGGGTCTCTGAGCTGCTCTCATGGCAGTGGAAACATTTCTCATATTCCACCCAGAGTATCAGTCAAAACTAATCCATCCTTTATGCCCAAGGTGGTCATGGACACATCCCTGAATCAAGCTTTACACTTGCCCATCTTCTTCCCCAGTCCTCAAAAAGCAGGGGGAGAGAATCCTTCACTCCTTGGATGTGCATAGACAGCTCCAGTACTATCTTGACAGAACTAAATATTGCAGAAAATCAGACCAACTCTTTGTGTCCTTTGCCATTTGCTCTAAAGGGAAACCGGTTTCCAAACAGACCATCTCCAAGTGGATCTCTGACTTTTTTTTGTTTTGTTACAACCTTTGTGGTAAAAAGCTACCAGAGGCTGTCAGGACTTACTCTACTAGGACCACTGCTGCCTTCCTGAAAGGGGTCCCTACCAAAGGCATTTTGGAAGCTGCTAGCTGGTCATTTGTGCATACCTTTACCAAACATTACCACTTATCAGCCTTCTCAAAGTCTAGAACAGGATTTGCCACCATCATCCTGCAGAGCATCCCTCCTCTCATAATCATCCTTCCACCCTCATCTTAGCTTTGATAATCATCCCACACGTCAGGACTGCAACAGTGAAACACAAAGAGCATAGTACAGTTGTGTAAACTTACCTTGCTTATGGTTCATCCTGGGGGCTCCTACCTTCTATGGGACAAGAAAAAAAACTAATGTCATAGCATCAGCTGGCTCCCTTTATACCCAAGCATACTGACATTGGATAGGACATCCTGCCAGCCTTAGGAGGAAGAGGGAGATTTTTACTCTGGTAGTCAGGCCGGCCAAAGGCTTCCGCATCAGGAAATCCCACAAGTCAGGACTGCAACAATGAATACACTTTAACATCTACATTTATGTTAAATGTACTCAACTGCACTTTAGTAACGTATGATTAAGAGCTTTTCTACAGTAGTTCACAGCAAGGGAGCTTAAATGGCATTTAATGGTTGATACTCCCACTGGGAAACTAATCGGGTCTCAAGCTGCTAATTATGATGGGTCACAGAATCTGTACATTTTTGCCTTGTACAGTGCCAAAATGTTGGTGTTACTGACATCTGGCAAAGATAAAGTACACTATTCCAGTACTAAGGGACGTGATGAGTCTTGTCCCTTATTGTAAGACGTAACAGAAGAGAAAAAGTGCATTGACTGAGTATTTGGCACAGTTGGTCATTGTTGTGACAACTTGGGGAAAAACAGATCTCAGGTTAGTGTGCCCCCGATGCTCTGAATCCTTTGGGATGAGGCAGAGAAAGCAAGGTCCTCTCTGTACAGCAGTCTGTACTTTTGGCACGTATAGCTGATGAGGGGTTTTACTGCTAATGTCATGTGATGATGAAATTGAGGCTCTAGGAAAGCAGCATCATTTCACGGACAGAGTCTGCACTTTATCAGCCACCCAGTGAAGCTGAGTGCATTTTACGTTAGTCACGTACATGAAGTTCTGACTGGCTACTTCACATCTGTTGCAATAAAAAAACTACTTGCCTAATAAGAATAACGAGTGATCATGAGCTGAGCGAGTTAAAAGATTATTTTAATTTTAAATTTGCTGGCACAATGCCACATGTCAGGACTAGTTTGTTCAGTTTCTGAGCACAGCATCCTGATCATTTTAACATGTAAAATAGACTGCAGTCAGGTTCAGCAGCAACACAGGGGGCCCGCCAGCCGAAACCAGATGTCTGCTGAATTTTGATTATTACTGAGCGACTGAAAAAGCGGCTAATTTTAGCAGACCAAGGAGACCATAAATAAATAAATAATCTCTCCCTCACAGAATAAGTCTAAAAAATATTCAGGAGTTGCACTGAAGACTACCTGGGTCTTTTTTTTTTTTTTTTTTTGGAAACAGCTGTATTGGACTCCACCTAAAACACTGTTGCAGGCCTGAGGGGTGGAAGCATAAGTGTGTCATGTTCAAACTGGCAGCTGTGTACTAATGCATAAATGAATGGGGGTGGGGAGGGTATTAGCCTTTGTTGTAGTTGTAGAATGCTTTTGTGTAGGTGCATGTGCTATACCAACATTGTTCTACTGTAAGGGTTAAATAGGCAGGCCAGTGTTACAACTTGTCTAACATAGCTACTACAGTGTAACATAAAGATTAATAACTAGGATAACAGTGTGTATGAGGATTCTTTGAGAAGTGTGTATCAGTAAGGCTTCCTGACAAGACTTCCAAATCTTTTTATGATTCAAAGGAGTGAAATCACTTGAATGTGAACAAGCTTTGAAATGTAAAATATTCAGGGGAAAAAAAACATTTTTGCAAGGGGCTTGCCCTGTGCTCCCCCCACCAGTGCGGGAAGGCTGCACCCGTTTTATTCATATGTATGAACTCTGAACTCAGAGGTTACACCATGTCATGAAAAGGAGAAACCCTGGTACCTTGAAATTTAGTGAAAAGGTATCAGTCACACTGCAATGATTGCCTATACTGGATTTGAATCATTAATTATGACTTTGAGAGCATCATGTCCATAAAGAAACAATAGAAATGTGACTGTTTCAAAATGAATGTTCAGTTGCAGCAACATATCACATACTAAATGACAAAGAAAAGGGCACAAAAAGTCCTACAACTCACTACGTTTCCAGCATTGAGGTAAAGCTGGTACTTTCTGTCATTAGAAGTACGTAACAGAATAACACACATGGTGGTCAGGTGCTCAGAAAAAGGAAAAGAAATGACTGCTGGGTTTATGTTCTGTTTACACAGTACTTTATGCTTTATAGAGGAAAAGTACCATCACATATTCATAAATTAATACTAAGTTTGCAATTGAAGGACCATCAAGATTCTTAAACCCATTACCCCTGTAGTGAGTGACAAGAGTTGACTATGTCCATCCATAAACTGGGAGACTTGTATGACCCCGTAATTCACTTGCTCAGAGGTTTTTGGACTTCTTCAAAGCAAACACCCTGGAGCAACTAATTAGCTCCCCGTCTAGAGGTTAGAAATATCCTAGACCTAGTACTCACAAACATGGGTGGGGTGGGAGGGTGCTGCTCCCTTCCCATGCATTACCTTCTATCTGGTAAGATCTGACTACAAAATTTCTCTCTTTTAGTATTAAAACTAACCTAAACCCCCCATAAAACTCCAAACCTTTTGAGAACTTTGCTAAGGCCAATGACCTCAAACTGACAGCTTATTAAATTTCCAAGTCCGTCTGAGTCTTGGCACTGAGGCGTACTCCATGCTGTACACAAAAGCACTGTATAAGCACATTCATGGCGGCATAGAGGAGACGGTACCTGTCGGAGTCAAAACTACGATTACTGGCAAAAATAAACCACCCTGGTGGACCCCTAGCATAAATATGTTTTTCAACAAAAGGAAAAAAATTCTCTCCAAACCCAAGAAGGAATAGACAAAACAGTTAAAAAAGACACTCACTTGTCTAGTCAAATAAATAAGAGAGCTTGTTAAATCTGCCAAAACAAACTATGGGGCAAAGATAGCCCCCCAGGTGAAAGATAACCATAAGGCTTTTTTAATTTTGTTTGTAACCCAAGGGGGGAAAACTCAGCAATGTGCCAAGTTAATCATGAAAGGCAACACTTAGAGCCATCCTGAAACTATAGCAAACCTGCTGGCTGACGAGTTAAGTTCAGTCCCCCCCCCCATTACCTCCTATCACATGCATAGAAATACCCTCAACCATCCCCCTACCAGTCATTACGAGGGAACAGGTCCTTACTGCACTAGCTAAACCCAAAAACACAGCCTCCATGGGTCCCGACAACATTCCAGATGCTTCTTAAGTAGCTTAAAACATAATCTGTCACAGCCACACCACAGACACCAAATAGGCTTTTTCCCCAGAGGAATGGAAGACTGTAGCAGTTGTCCCGCTGCACCAGGGGGGCCCATCAATTGACCCAGGCAACTACAGACCCATAAACTTAACCAGTCTTATCTGCAAGATCATGGGGAAGATTATCGTAGGCCTTATCAATAATGACATAGGAACTCTACAAACACTGCACCAGACCCAGTTTGGCTTTGTCAAAGGGAGGTCTTGCCTGCAAATTCTGGGGGACTGCTTTGAGAAAGTCACCAGGATGAGAGAAAAATGGTACACACCACTTACCTAGACCTGGCCAAAGCTTTAAATGCAATCCCCTACTCTGGAATCACAGATAAACTTACTGAGATAGGCATAAATCCCTACATCATCAGATGGATAACAAACTAGCTCACTGACTGGACACATTTGTCCATATAAGTGAGTCCACCTCCGGTAAGAAACCTGTTACTAGCAGTGTCCCACAGGGCTCAGTTTTGGAACCGTTGCTGTTTGGTGTATATTTCTCTGAAGTGAAGGCCAGTGTTTGGGACCTCTGGCCCACCAAGTTTGCTGACAACTGTAAGTTGGGAGCAATCATCAATGAATCCCCAAAAATGTTAACATCCTACAAACAGGCTTAAAAATGACAAACGATTGGTGCCAAAACCTTGGTCTGAGACTAAATGCTAAAAAAAAAAAAAAAATGTGTAATTATGCCATTCAGTAAATCAGATATCCCTAATAGCACACCCCTAAAAGTAGACCCAGCGGTGAGGGACCTTGGAACATAGATAGATAGTAACCTAAACTTTGACCACCAGGTAGCTACGGTAATGAGGAAATCCTTCTGTGTGGCTCAACTTGTAGGTAAAGGCATGGCATCAAGATCAAACAGTGTCGTAGTGCCATTGTACTTGGCCCACATCAGGCCCATAATCTAGTACAGTTCTCCCTTCTGCATGTACCTAACCAGGCACTTATACCAACTGGATCGGCCCCAGAGGTTTCTCACTGACAAAATACAAAGAGTAAGACAGATGTCTTAATGCAGACCAACTAAAGGCCCTATTCCTTTACTCTCTCTCGTACTGTTTATTGAGAGGTGATTTATGCCTAACTTACATGGCATTCTGTGATCCAGCCATGATGAGAATGTTACATATTTGCAAGAAAAATTATACAAGGGATGCAAGTTCCATGGACCTGAACCTTATTTGAGACTCTAACTGAACTTGCTGGAGAGGCAGATTTGTATCCCAAAGGCTACCTCGTCTATGGAATAAACTTCCCATCTTCGTAAAATAAAGCTCATCCCTCATCCTCTTCAAAAAGAATTTGGGTAAATAGATGGGGAACCGTAAATTCACTCATGGACGGACAGAGGCAGTTTGTAAAATGACTTGGGGCTCCAAAATCCAAAGACCCACTATCCCGATACTACCCCATCCCATATCTGGGGACTTAAGATATAATAATATCATATCCTGGGTATTATTGGCTAGGCTTGTAAAGGCTCTTGTGACATTAGCCTTCTAATCATCTATAAACCTAAGAGCCTGTATCCTTCTAGATAGAAAATCATTCACGTTAAGATGAGGAATTAATTTATGGTTCTCCATCCTGTTGCCAAGACAGGCTTTGAAGGTGGCCAGGAAAGTACTTTGCTTGAAGTACAGAGGGAATCTGTGTACCCTGGGAAGAAGGCGTTGGTTAAGAGCTCTGTTATTCTGGCATGTGTTGTTATTACAGTAGAGTCTTAGGTCTTTAGATTGGGTATTTGTTAGGTGAGGGTGGAAAAGGCCAAGAAGCATAGGATCTTTCATAGTGTGAAACTCTATGCAAAGGCCACCCCTTCAGAGCCTGTATGAAACAGACTAGAGGAAGAGGGATTTTAACCTGTTACGGTAGCCTAAGTGGCTTAAACTGGAGATTTATTTTACTTGATCTTCGGGGTCTTTCAATTTATGTAAGATGCTTATGTAGGCATATTTCAATTTAATGATTGGTCTAATAAGGAAGGGGTATAGAGGGGCAAGAACATTTGTGACCTAGATAAGATGCCATAACAGATGAGCTGCGTGAGGCAGGACAACATCCTACCCACAACAGACACACATTGGTCAAAAAAGAGACTGTACCAGAGGCCGTTTTTTTTGGGGGGGGGAGCGTGATGTGATAGGAGGTGGCTGGGGTTTTGCTGAAGATGACTGTACTGCACTTCTTAGCATTTAGAGTGAACCACTGGCTAACATACCAGCCAGTTTGTCCTCCAGTGGACAGTATAAGTTTTAGTCCGGCGACTGGAGCGTATCTGTGATACCTACATAAGGAATTGTCTCAGAGACTGTGGTAGGGTCAGACTAAAGAGTTCTGACCCTTGTTTAAGGCTTCCTTGCCTTATCGAAGAAATTGACTGGTTGAACAGACATGATTTGCCTTTGATAGAGCCAGATAAATTGGGATCAAGGTTTTGGAGACTGCATGTGTCATTTAGTTCAGCAATAATGCACTCCATGGTATTACAGGTAATGCAAGTAATAATAAGAGACCTGTAGTTAAAGGGGTCTGGCTTGAGGTCATCATTGTGGAGAGGAGCATCTGTGACAAATCTCAAAGTTTCAGGTACGTAGCCTGTAGAGAGACGAAGATGCAGAGAGAGATTAAAAAGGGATTGGGCAATGTGGTGCTTGGTACGTTCACACAGACATTCTGGAATGTCACTGGGACCATGGAAGTAATATTTTTAGTTTTGGAGAGTGCTGATGTGACTTCACTTGGGATGATTACAGGAACAATAGTAAAGGTACAAGGGACAAGGCAGGGAGGCACAAAATTGGATCTAAGTATGTCAGGTACAATATTAGCTATGGTTTCTGGGTTGGAATGTGATATGTCATGGGAGTTATGTTCACAGCAGGGCTGGGTACTACTATTGAGTTTCCTAACATATTTATTGAAGGTCTTGTGGTTATTCTTGGTAATGTTGGCAACTCTAAATTCATATCTAGCTTTGCTGTCTTTGATAAACACCAAAGGATCTTGCTTTATGCTTTTAAATGACTTCTGTAGTGAAGAAGATTTTTTTTAATAGAATCATAAATGTTTTTGTACTTGATTTATGTGCGAGTTCTGCCATATAGGCTTAGTATTGCATTTATCACAGTTCTTTTGATGGATGCAAACATTCTCTGCACTGTATTTGTTTATGATGGAGTGAAACTGATATGGCTAAATAGAAGCAAGAGTGTGGCTTCATGAGCCAGTTTGACAGGGTTATGCTGGTTATGGTTGTCCAGGGTATCAGTAAGTAGCCTTAAGTTGGCTTTAGAATAATCTCAAACTGTAGTGTGATATTAGGGCTGAAGAGGTTTATATTAACTGTAATGGTTACAAATCCATGGTTTGATTTAATCAGGAAAGTGGTGATGGCCTGTGGTGTGGTGATGGCCTGTGGTGTGGTGTGCAGCTGGTAAGGACAAGATCAAGGAAGTTTATATCGCTGGTGAGGTAGGGATATGTAGTTTCAGAATCAGTGGGACTCTGGGCACATACCTCGATGGTTATATAGATTAACCAGTTGTATCTGAATAAATGGGACTCTGGGCATATACATCGGTGGTTGTATAGATTAACCAGTTGATGTCCTTCAAGAATTCTCCGACGTCACAACGGCTGGAGTATAAAGGCATCGGCCGACGCCATCTTCTCCAGTCTTTCTTGCCGCGCGGTGCCCGAAGCAGAAGCAGTTCGCAAGTGCCGGTCGGTCAGCTCCTGTGTTTTCAGTACCAAAGTCATCTAAAAGCTAAGTACCCCGTTGGGGAACATTTATTCTTGCCTCAGCCGATGTCAGAACAAATTGAGAAAGTTAATAATTGTTTGTCTTGTGGTAAACAAATACCTCATAAGGACTTCCATTCTCTCTGCCTTCCATGCCTGGGCCCAGACCACGACGTCTCTGCCTGTGCTGCCTGTGCCTGCTTTAATAAGCGCACTCTCAGGCGCCGGGCAGAATTCGCCGAGGACTTCTTCGGTGAATCTTTTACGTATATCATGCCGTCGGATCAACCGACAACCCAATCTGCTAAAAAACGCAAGGACCGGAACCGACATCCTCGGCCCACATCCACTACCGATGTTACTCCTAAACACTCTGCTAGCGCTCCGGTCTCTTCGGAAGTGGTAAATCTACCGCTCCAGGCCGACGACACAGCGTTAACACGACCTTCGGTCTCTGAGATCTCTCCGGTGCCGGTTGTTGATTTTCCTCTGGAAACCGAAGTTCTGGATCTACCCGACTCCATTCCTGTGGACAAGGTAACGCCTGCACGTGGGGCTGCTAGGCCTCCTGTATCCATGTCCATCAAGGCCTTTGCACGTGCTAAGGCCGCCAGTCAGGCCAAGGCCCATCCTAAACCTGCCCAGGCCCCTTCATCTGATAAGCAGATCATGTCTCTGGCTGCAGATCTTATTTCCCTTATCAGGGGGTCTCAGCCTCATCCGGGCAGGGGTTCTCGGCCACCTGCAGAGAAAAGGCCTAGAACTGAGCAGGCGGACGACCTCTCCTCGGATGAAGCCTCTGGGGATTCTGAGCATTCTGATACTCAAGAAGAACCCTTCCAGGCCTACGAGGACTCTGATGCTGAGGAATCAATTCCCTCTGCCTCCCCTCCAGAGGATTTCTCATTTGGGGAAGTCCTGCATTCCATGAGGGAACATTTTCAATGGCAGGGTCAGGAATTCTCTGACTCCAGGAAAAGGCTTCGTACTTTCCTCAAGCTTCCCCAGCACAGACCTTTGGCTATCCCTCCAGTTATGGATGTTTTGGATGATGTTTTCTCTGACTCCAGTGCCAACCCTGATTCTCTTCCTCCTGCTCCTGTCAAGCCGGACAGATATTATAGGGTCCCTGACACTCACAAGCACCTTTTTAAGGCCCACTCTGTGGATCTAGAAACTATTTCACAGGACCCCAAGGGAGTGGCTTCCTCCTCTGCCAAAAACCCACTGCCAGCTGACAGAGAAGCAAGGTCCCTGGAGAGATGGGGTAAAAAAGTATATACCTCTACTACCCTAGCCATGAGGTCTCTTAACTGCCTTTTTCACATGTTTCAGTACCAAGATTTTCTCCTGGATGATTTACAGAAAAAGTTAGCCTCTCCTGAGCCTATTGATAAAAAGGCACTGCAGGATCATATACATAACACTCAGCAGGTTAATAACCATTTTCTGCAGTGTGGTTATGATGCACTGGAAGCTTCATGTAGGGCAGCTATGACTGGGGCTGTGATACGTAGACATGCTTGGTTGAAGGACCAGTCCTTGCCTGACCATGTTAAAGTAAAGTTACTGGATGCACCTTTGGAAAAACAAAAGCTTTTTGGTGCTACTGCACAAGATGTATTGAAATCCATAGAGGAAAAAGCAAAGTCAGTACAGACAGTCAAGGATTTCCTTCAGGTTCAGCCACCCAGATTCAGCAGAAACTGGCCCTCAAAGAATTGGTCCTTCCCCGGCTCTGACAAGTTTCAAAGGGGAAAAAGCAGACGTGCCCGGGGTAGAGAGCAATACCGAGGATCTTACAGGGGCCGCCACTGGCAACCTCCAAATCAAAGAAGTGGCGCAGACAGTTCAGCTGCACCACAAGGGCAATCACAATGACTTCACTTTCGTACCGCCTACAAAGGTTCAAAGAGAAGCACCTTTGGACGGAAAATTAGCCTTATTCTCACAAAACTGGCATATCTTAACCAAAGACAATTGGATTCTGGATTTGATAGACAAAGGTTACAGATTCCACTTCCACACATTACCAATAAGACAAGGCATGCCAAACCTGCCACATCATCAAAGGGCAGAGGCACTCACTCAAGTTTCCAAGCTATTAAGTATAAAAGCAATAGAAAGGGTTCCTCCTCAGGAGCAAGGCCAGGGATTTTATTCAAGACTGTTCCTCGTTCCAAGAAAAGAAAACAAATGGAGACCCATACTGGACTTGTCAAATCTAAACACTTTCCTCATTGTGCCAAAGTTCAAAATGCTGACGTTGCAGCAACTTCTTCCCATGCTGGGCAAGGTGTCTTGGCTGGTCACTCTGGACCTCAAGGAGGTATACCTGCATGTCCCCATCAGACAAAGCTGCAGAAGATACCTCAGATTTCTTGCAGGGACAGAGCATTATCAATTCTCAGCATTGCTGTTTGGCTTATCTACTGCGCCCATAGTGTTCACGAAATGCCTGGCATCAGTAGTGGCACACTGCAGACAGCAGGGGATTCAAATATACCCCTACTTGGACGACTGCCTCATACAAGCAGACAACAAACAAACCTTAAAAGGGAATTTGGACTATGTCATGCATCTACTGCAGGCCTTGGGATACACAGTTAACATTCAGAAGTCAAAATTACTACCATCCCAACAGATAACATTCCTAGGAGCCAAACTGGACACGGAAACCCAAATGGCCTACCTCACAGAGGAAAAACAGCAGCTTTTACCAGATTACTTCAAAGGCCTAGCAAGGCTTTCCCAGCTGACTGCAAGGAAAATCCTGCAGGCCCTGGGTTTCATGGCATCTTGCATCCTTCTGATACCTTTGGCAAGACTTCATATGAGAAAGCTGCAATGGTATTTAAAAAACTTATGGTCTCAACACAACAACAGCCTAGAGGACATAATCCCACTTATTCCATATCTGCAGAAGGAATTTCTATGGTGGGCTCAAGCCAGTCAACTAAACAAAGGCATGTCTTTCAACAGACCTCAAGCAGGCCAAATGATTACAACAGACGCCTCAGACCATGGATGGGGCACATGGAGGGCAGATGCATTCAGGGTCTATGGACGCCAAAGGAAAGACATCTGCCCATAAACCAAAAGGAGATGTTGGCAGTGATACATGCCATCGAGACTTTCGAAAAATCACTACAACAAGGACATTTGCTAATAAGGACAGACAACACCACTGTCATGTGGTACATAAACAAGCAGGGAGGCACTCATTCTTATCCCCTCTGCAGACTAACAATGCTTCTCTGGGAAAAATCCCTGAGCCTGAAGATACACTTACAATCCCAGTTTGTACCAGGCAAGGACAATGTACTGGCGGACAATCTGAGCAGAAATTTCATGGATCCACACGAATGGATGCTGCACCCTCACATTTTCTCTCAACTGACAAGGACATGGGGAAGACCGGACGTAGATCTTTTTGCTTCCCACTTAAATCATCACCTGGAAAAGTTCTGCACAAGGACTCGCCACCCTCTAGCTTGGAAAACGGATGCTCTCTCCTTCTGCTGGAATTTTCCAAAAATTTATACATTCCCTCCCCTGCCTCTGCTGACCAAGGTGATACTGAAAATCAAAGCAGAACAACCAACAGGCATCTTGATAGCTCCAGACTGGCCAAGGCAACACTGGTACCCATTGCTATTGACCCTAACTCAGACCAAACCATGGCCTCTGACCCTATGGCCCCTGCTCCTAACGCAACACAATTACAGGACTGTACATCAAGACCTGAAAACATTGCATCTGACAGCCTGGAGGCTAACATGACTTCAACACCTAACTCTCTTTCCAAATCTGTTCAAGAGATCTTGCTGGAAGCACGCAGACCTTCCACCAGAAAAACCTATTCAGCCAAGTGGAAGAGATTCAGCATCTGGAATGCCAAAAGGGGTCAGGACACAGCATTACTGAGTATACCTCAGATATTAGAATACTTGGCAGAACTATTTCATACTGGACTCTCATACTCCTCAATAAAGATTCATGCCTCAGCAATCTCAGCAAAATACAACTGTGACCTTCCATTGTTTTCGCATCCTCTACTAAGACAGTTTCTAAGAGGGATAAAGAATATCAAACCTCCCAGAAAACAGCCAGTACCTGCATGGGACCTCAACTACGTGTTGGAAAAACTAACTCTTCCTCCATTTGAGCCAGCAGCAACCTCAGAAATGCAATTTCTTTCATGGAAGACGGCCTTCTTATTGGCAGTCACTTCTGCAAGAAGAGTTTCGGAGATACAGGCACTCATGACAGTGCCCCCCTTCCTCATTTTTCATCAAGACAGAGTCTATCTCTCTAAGAACCAATCCTACATTCATGCCAAAAGTTATTTCCAGGGTGTCTCTAAATCAAGCTATTCATCTACCTACATTCTTCCCCAATCCTCAAAATAGGGGGGAAAAACTACTGCATACTTTGGACATACACAGACAACTACGCTACTACTTGGACAGAACTAAGGCCACCAGAAAGTCTGACCAGCTGTTTGTAGCCTATGCTGCTGGAGTACAAGGAAAAGCAATCTCCAAACAAACAATTTCAAAATGGATTGGACATTGCATCAGATTTTACTATTCTTTTCATGGAAAAGGTGTGCCAGCCAATATTAGGCCACACTCCACCAGAGCTATAGCCACTTCCACAGCTTTCCTAAGAGGAGTGGCAACAAAGGACATTTTAGAGGCTGCTACATGGAGCTCCATGCATACATTTACCAAGCACTACCACCTGCCCTTATACTCCAGATCCCGAGCAGGCTTTGCTTCGGCAGTCCTGCAGGGGATTTTAGCTACACCATCCTTATCATAGTTCCATCCACCCCCAGCTTGGCTATGGTATTCAACCCATATGTTATGACTGCAGTTGCATTCTTGAAGGACATAGTACAGATTTGTACCTACCATAAATGTAGATGTCCGATAGATATGCAACTGCAGTCAGATTTTCCCACCCTCCTACCCCTCTGTATCCTTCTTTTTGGGTCTCTACCCCTTTTCCCTTCAGCTGGGGGTATCTCCTGTGGTGTATCTGTTTATTACTGTTGTGCATATTTGGGATTATTTTTATCCATTTACCAAATTTAGCCTTCCTAAGAGGGCACCTGACATCTGGGGCAAGAAACACTGAAGAAGATGGCGTCGGCCGATGCCTTTATACTCCAGCCGTTGTGACGTCGGAGAGGAGGCGACACCAGCCGACGCCAGACCCAGACTTTGGAATTCGGCCGACCGAGGGCTGCCTGAGGCAGGACAACCCATATGTTATGACTGCAGTTGCATATCTATCGGACATCTACATTTATGGTAGGTACAAAACTGTACTTTTGAGATGGTCACCCATAGTAAGGGGTTTGGCTTAATGGGTAACTTTTTAAGTTAATTTAGATATTTAGTATGATTAGACAGGGACATAGGAGGGGATGTGTGTGTAGTTGGCAATGATGTGGTAGGTGATTTTGTTGAGATACACTAAGACCTGTGTAAGATCTGCGTTGGTATCATGCAATATTTGGAATGACATAGGGTTCCATATAAGTATGGATACATCTCCAGAGTTCCCCGTAGTCCTGAATGCATGGTAGGTGAAATACTTGGGTAAAGAAATGGTATCATTGGTCCAAAGCAGAGTCTTGAAACTGCACAAATATTGAAGTCGTTGAGAGCAAGGTAGGCTTGAAGTTCAATGACAGCAGTTAACAGGTCATTTGTAGCCTGTTATTTTTTTCATTTAACTTTTGTATCATTCTTAATGAGGGGAAGATGCTATTCAGCACCAATTGCTCTCCTTTGAGGCATAAGTGGCAAGCTTGCTCAATTG
The DNA here is from genome assembly GCF_019279795.1 of Protopterus annectens. Lineage (NCBI taxonomy): Eukaryota > Metazoa > Chordata > Ceratodontiformes > Protopteridae > Protopterus > Protopterus annectens. The sequence continues at coordinate 1,119,177,651 of NC_056732.1, read as the reverse complement.
TGTGTCATTGCATGTCCCCTAGAATAGATTGCCAAGGAGTATACACTGTCATATAGGTGATAACACTGAGGTCATACTCCCCTTCAGGACAGTGACAGGTCCTGTGGGCCTTTATAATAGCCCTGATTCTGCCACTAGACAGCTGACTAATAACCCTCTACTTATCTGTTGTGGTGAGTGCAGTGTCAATATGTCTGACAATGGAATTTATGATATGATGCAAGCCTGTGTGACCTTGGGGGACTTGGACCAGTAGTGCTATTGTTTTAAGTGCAGGTGTGGGTCTAAATACTAGCATACCTCTAGATTACTGAGGTTGTTAGCTGGGTGCCTGTGAATAGCAGGAAGTCAGTGCATCATGTAATGAAGCAGAAACTGATACTGTATCTCAGGATAGACAACTGAGGCAGTGTGGATCATTGTCAAGAAAACAATTTCTTTCCTAAGGGGTTGTTGGGCTATAGATTGCACTATGGAAATGGGTGGTAGAAAGGCTATTGGGTACTTGTGGAGAGGAGATGGGGAAGATAGGGAGGTAGAATGTTAAATGCACTACTGCAGATTAGATAACATTATTGGCTGCTTTTCTATTCAAGCTTATGTTATGTAGCTGTAAGAACACAGTTTTGTGTGGCTCCGGGTTGAATAGGAAGAAGACTGCATGCAAAGCAATTGGTTTTTCTATTCACACTTAATGTGTTTTTTTTTTCTGTAGGGACAAGACCCCCACACTCCAATGCAGAAGACTTTGCCCACTACACCAGCGTATTATATTTACACCAGTGGTACATAGCCCTTAAGATAGGGCAGAAGCTGACTGACTGTTTGGAGGGATGCCACCTTCCAAATGTGTAAGATGGAGCGTACTTGTTGAGGATTCAGCGGCTGTTGATTCTGCTGAATTCTGCCCTTTTCCATCGCCATTTTCTTTATGAATTAGTATAGTGAAGGTACTGAGACTACAGAAACACAGAAGCAGAGAAACCATCAAAAACTAAGGGTGATTTAATTCTCTTAATTTGACTGTGTTCCTACTGTCTGCCTCCTTTTCTTTTGTGTTCCATGATGTTCATGCTTACATCCCGTGTGGGCTTGAGTGCACCCACTTTGACTATTCTGACTTCTCTTGCAGTGTTGAAGTACAAATTTGTTGACTTGAGTAGTCCCAGATTCCCTCTCTCCTTGTAGAGATCTGAGAGTAATACACAATAAAAATAAAAGCAAGAGGCAGCAAAACTTTGACCATTGTTCATGTAGCTTGCCTGATACAGTGAACTGTAACTGCAAAAAAACGGTTACAGAAACAGTAAAGTGGGTAACTCAAATGTCATTGGATATGTACTTTTATTCCAACTTGCTTAATAGCAAATATGCAGAAAAAGTTCACTTAGATCTTCCAATATAGACCGTTATCGACAGGTTAGAAAAGCTTGGTGACAAAGTAGCTGAGACACAGTAAAGTCAGACGAAATAGAAGTTTGAGTAATGTAAGACTGTATGGCATGCATTCTGCATCACTAAAAGTAAGTGCTGTAAACTTTGAGTTTCCTAAAAATACGTGGACCTGGACTATGTTGAAAGCAACTACAGCAGCTGTTGTGGAAGTCTGTACAAAGTACAGTTGTGTAAAATCTTACCATAACAGTAGATGTCCTTTTCTTCACAGTTGCAGTATTCTAAACAGAAGGGGTCTCCCTCCCAGGGCAGCTGAACGCTCGGCCAGTATACCAAAGCCTAATGATCTTGTATGTGCCCTACGTCACACCTGTGCCCCCTGCACAGAACATCAGCAGCAGCATCCTTTTTCCCATATTCTACATGGGGTCAGGGTATTGTTAACTGTTCCATCTCTCTCGATTCAATACCACACTCCTGACTTCTTTGACACTCCTGTCCAACTGTCGCAGATCTTCTCTCTCACAATCCATCCACCTCTTTGCTTGACATCCTCATTTCCTGTTACCTTCTTCCTGTCTTTCCCAAATCATCTTCACCAGATTGTCTTCTGCTTTTCTGCATTTGTCTGAACCACTGTAGTCTGTTCTCTCTGATTTGATTTTCTTTTCTGCAGTTGGAGCTAATATGGCTTCTGCTTTTATGTCCTTATTTCTTAGTCTGTCCCACAGTGTGCATCCTAACACCCTTCTCAGGAACTTCATTTCCATTACTTTTAGCTTCCTCATCTGCTCTGCCTTTACTTCCCAGGTTTCTGTACCATACAGTTGAACTGGTTGCACCACTGTCTTGTATATCTCACTTTTCAGCTTCTTTGAAATTCTTCTGTCAGACTGCACCTAAAACTTTATGCCAGTTGGCTGCAGCTCCTCTGCTTCTAGCTTTGACCTCTTCATTTAGACTTCCATTTTCCACAACACCCCTCCCAGATACTTGAAGCCCAGATACTTGAAGCTATTTACTTGTTCCACTATCTTCCCTTCTATCTCAATTCTCTGCTGCTTCTGATTTTCCCCAATTTGCTGCCATTACTACTGTCATATCAGTGCTTAGTTTCATCCCATGTGCCTTCAGTTTTGCATTCCATGCCCCTATCCTTTGCTGTAGTTCTTGCTTAGAGTCTTCCTGTAATGCCACACTGTATGCATACAGCAACATTATTGATTTCTCCTCTATAATCCATCACCAGTATGAACAGCAGTGGGCTTGGAGCTGAACCATGGTGCACACCCACTCCCATTGGGAAGCCCTCTGTGAGACCGAGCACTGTTCATACTTGAGTCATTGGGCTCTTGTACATAACCTGCACTAATTCTACTAATGTTTCTAGGACTTCAAACCACCACATTACTACCCAAATCAGCTTTGTTGGAACCTTGTCCTATGCTTTCCTCACATCTGGTTATGCCTAGTTGGACTCTTTCCTCATCTCTAGCTTCTTCTCAACTGTCTCAGTGCAGTCATAGGGTAATTTGTGCTGCATCCTGATCTGAACTGCTCATCTCCCACCTTACATTCTACTACTCTGCGTATCTGTTTATCAGTCACCATCTCCTGAACTTTCATGCATTGTGACAGGAGTTTGATGTTTCTGTACTACCCACAGTTATGGATGCCCCCTTTTTTCTTGTTCACTAGCACGAGTATGCTTATTCTTTAGTCATCGGGGATATGCCTTTCTGTCCACACTTATGAGTACCCTCAAGAGCCATTTCTCCCCATCTCACCCAGCATTTTTATCATATCTGCTGTGACCTCATCTAAGCCTGCTGCTTTCCCGGACTTCATTTTCCTTAGTGCTATTCTTATTTCTAGGGTGGGCTCCTCCTCTTTCTTCATAGGCTGTTTCTGGGGCAGTACAGTTACTGTGGGGTTTTCTTCATTCAGAAGCTGCTGGAAATGCTCCTTCGATTTGCCTTTGATGTCCTGTGGACTGGAGCGCAGGTTGTTGCTGGATTCCTTATGGAGGGTGTCTATCTTCTTTATCTTATAAGTTCATAGGTTGGTACTAGGCGATTGGCCCTAGGGCCTATGCAAGCCTAGCCATAACAATTCCCTGGCTATTTCTTCCCACACTATTTACTTCCCTGGACCCTGTCTAGCAGGGCGACTGACGTGATCCCCGGGGTGAATTTCCTTTCTCCCATCCAATCGTCAAGGTTCCTTTTGAAGAGGGCCAAAGAGGCGCTCTGCTTGACATGTATAGGCAGTCTATTCCAGAGTCTGGGGAGTCTCTGGGTCAGGAACCTATCCCTCCAGCATGTTTTGTTTATTGTGATGACCAGGTTTAGATCCCTGGAGCGTGTGGCTCTGAGGGATTAGGATTTCTTTGTGTAGCATGTCCAACAGCTCTGGGTTTGACATGGCCTTGTATGTTAAGCAGAGATCGCCTCAGAGTAGAAGATATGCAACAGAGTATAGCTGGAGTTTTTTATGGTGGTCAGCGTAGGGCATCTGCTTTAGGCCTGTGATTCTTTTAGTGAGGTATTTCTGCGGCCTTTCCAGTTGTTGCAGATGTCTTGAGAGGTACATACCAAACGGGGTGTTTATATTCTATGAGGGATGAGTACAGTGGGACAGTGACCTCCTTTTTTCTGGATGAAAAGGCCTTAGTGATGAGGTGTGCCACATAGAAGGATTTCCTGACTGTTGTGGCGATGTGGTTATCGAAGGTGAGACCACTGTTCACCTGTGATGTCCTTCAAGGATGCATCTGCAGTCCTTACAAATGGGTTGTCCTGTCGTCAGGCAGCCCTTCGGTCGGCCAGATTCCAAAGTCTGGAACTGGCCTCCTTCACCCGGCGTCATAGCTGCAGTTATTGTATAAAGGCATCAGCCGACGCCATTTTCCTCAGTCTTTCTTGCCGAAGCAGAAGCTGTTACGCGGTCAGAACCAGAGATTACTACTACCGAATTCTTCTACTACAAGACTTCTAAAAGCTAAGTACCCGTTGGGGACTCTTTCTTGCCTGAGCCGATGTCAGAAAAAGTGAATAACTGTTTAACTTGTGGGAAACAAATACCTCATAAAGATTTCCACTCTTACTGCTTACCTTGTTTAGGCCCAGACCACGACGTAGCAGCTTGTCTAGCCTGTGCTTCTTTTAACCGACGGATGCTTAGACGTCGATCGGAATTTGCTGAGGAGTTTTTCGGCTCTGATTTTGCTTACATTATGCCGTCGGATCCTCCGACTACGCAAATATCAAAAAAGCGCAAAGGACCCACACTCGTCTGCGGTTTCGGCGAAACCGCGGTTAGAGCAGTGTCTCGGTTTTGGCTGAAACCGAGCAAGTGGTTCTTCCTTCAGCCGAAAACTTATCTCCTACCAAGGCCTCTTCCAACCTCGTGGAATCTGCTTCTGATTTACCTTCTGCTCAGGCAGTTTCTCAGGAATTATCTGACACTATCCCTTGGATATCTCCCCCTGCACGTGGAGCTGCTAGGCCACCTGCAGCCATGTCCATTAAGGCTTTTGCCAGGGCTAAAGCAGCTAAAACTACTAAATCTGTGCCTGCTAAGACCCCCTCTCACAGGCCTAGCTCTAGTTCACAAATGCTTAGTCTAGCAGAGGATCTCATTTCTTTAATTCGGGGATCCCAATCTCACACAGACAGGGCCTCTCACCCACCTCCAGAGAAGAGGCCTAGAGCAGAGCCCCCTGAACCAGTTTCTACAGATGATTCCTCTAATGATTCGGATAATACTAACCCGCCAGAGGCTTCTTTCTCCCCTTATGAAGACTCTGATGCTGAAGAGTCCATCCCTTCTGCCTCTCCGCCTGAGGAATTTTCCTTTGGGGAAACCTTGCATGCTATGAGGGAACAATTTCAGTGGCAGGGCCAGGATTTCTCAGACTCTAGAAAGAGGCTTAGAACCTTTCTGCATTTACCACAACATAGGCCTTTAGCCATTCCTCCAGTTCTCTCTGTTGTAGATGATGCATTTAAAGATGCTTGTAATGCTCCTGATTCACTTCCACCGGCCCCTGCTAAGCCCGATAGGTACTACAGGGTTCCGGATACTCCTCACCATTTGTATAAAGCTCCTTTTGCAGATCCCGAGACTATCTCCCAGGGTCCTAAGGCTGTAGCAGCTACCTCTACCAAGAACCCCCTCCCCTCTGAAAGGGAATCCAGGTCCTTAGAGAGATGGGGTAAAAAAGTCTACACTTCTGCAACTCTTTCAGCTAGAGCATTGAACTGTCAATTCCACATGATCCAGTATCAAGAATTTATGCTAGACCAGTTAACCAAAAAGTTGTCCTCAGATGAACCATTAGACAAAAAATCTGTTCAGGAAATGGTACGTAACATTCAGCAGGTCAGTAACCATTCCTTAAAATGCGGCTATGATGCACTGGAAGCTTCCTTCAGATCAGCCATGACTGGCACAGTTATCAGAAGGCATGCATGGTTAAAAGAGCAGGCCTTACCAGACCATGTGAAATCCAAATTACTACATGCTCCCATGGACAAGATCAATTTGTTTGGCTCTCCTGCACAACAGGTGCTCAAGAAGATGGAAGAGAAGGGAAAATCTGTCCAAACAGTGAAAGATTTCTTACAGGTCCAACCTCCAAGGTTTAGCAGGAATTGGCCCTCCAAGAATTGGTCCTTTCCGACTCCTCCAGAGCCCAGAGAGGCAGGAATAGGCATTCAAGAGGCCAAAGTCAATCCAGAGGTGCCTACAGGGGACGCCAGTGGCAGGGTAACAACCAGCGAGGTGCAGCCACGGACACAGCCACCACCACTACTACAGGACAATCACAGTGACTTGGTTCTAGCACCTACCAGGGAACAACTAAAAGCACCCTTGGGCGGAAGCTAGCTTTATTTTCAGTAAACTGGCATTACATCACAAGAGACAAGTGGATTTTGCAGACAATAGACCAAGGTTACAGGTTTCACTTCCATACTCTACCAGGAAGAGAGGAATGCCAAACCTACCTCCAAATCAAAAGGCAGAAGCTCTAAAACAAATATCTCAATTATTAAAATGAGAGCTGTGGAAATGGTACCATCTATGGAGCAAGGACAGGATTTTACTCCAGACTCTTCCTGGTACCAAGAAAAGAAAGCAAATGGAGACCTATTCTCGACCTGTCCGCTTTAAACACATTCCTCATTGTTCCAAAATTCAAAATGCTGACCCTACAGCAGCTTCTTCCCATGCTGGGCAAGGAGTCTTGGCTGGTAACTCTAGATCTCAAGAAGGCATACCTGCACGTCCCCATACGACCAAATTGCAGAAGATACCTCAGATTTTTTGCAGGATCAGAGCATTATCAATTCTCAGCATTGCCCTTAGGCTTATCTACTGCGCCCAGAGTGTTCACGAAATGCCTGGCATCAGTAATTGTTCATTGCAGGCTCCAGGGAATCCAAATCTACCCTTACCTGGACGACTGCCTGATACAAGCGGACAACAAAATCAAGTTAGCAGAAGACTTGAAAAAGGTCATTTACCTACTACAAGCCCTGGGATACACAGTCAATATAAACAAGTCAAGGCTGATACCATCCCAAAGGATAACCTTCTTGGGTGCAGAGCTGGACACATCGAAGCAAATGGCATTCCTAACAGTAGAAAAACAGGAGCAACTCCCTCTATACTTCTTGGCATTAACAAAGCAGAACCATCTAACAGCAAGAAAAGTCCTGCAAGCCTTGGGTTTCATGGCATCCTGCATAATATTGGTTCCACATGCCAGACTGTCTATGAGAAAGTTACAGTGGTACCTAAGGAATTTATGGTCTCGGCACAAGCACAGCCTAGAAACCCAAATTCCAATAATTCCATGCCTGAAGCAAGAATTCCAATGGTGGGCTCAGGCCTGTCAATCAAACAAAGGATTGCCCTTCCACAACACTCAACCAAGCCAAACCATTACCACGGACGCCTCAGACCTCAGTTGGGGGGCCCACATGCTAGACAAGTGCATACAAGGCTTATGGACTCAAGACCAGCTGCACCTACACATAAATCAAAAGGAAATGCTGGCAGTAAAACTGGCAATTCAGACATTCAGACCATTTCTTCGACAAGGTCAACTGTTGATAAGGACAGACAATACCACAGTTATGTGGTACATCAACAAACAGGGAGGCACACATTCGTACCCTCTATGCTGGATGGCAATGGATCTCTGGAATGTGGCCCTGAGTTACAACGTTCAGTTACAAGCAATTTTTGTACCAGGAAAAGAAAACATTGTAGCAGACATACTAAGCAGGACTACCACGGATGCCCACGAATGGATGCTGCATCCGGACATCTTCAAAACCATTACAAGAAAATGGGGACTCCCTCAAATAGACTTATTTGCATCCCCATAATCACCAACTAAAGAAATTCTGCACAAGGACGTACCACCCACTTGCTTGGAAGGTGGACTCCCTATCTTTCAGTTGGAAAAACCTGACAGCATATGCATTCCCACCACTTCCTTTGATGCACAAGGTGCTATTGAAGATCAAGGAGGACCGTCCAAGGATCATCCTGATAGCTCCAGACTGGCCAAGACAACATTGGTACCCATTACTGAGGAGCATGTCTCGAACAAATATGGCACCTACCCTTGTTCCCTTGCTGTTAACACAGAACACCTACAACACCCTGCATCCAAACCTGAAAACACTGCAGCTAACTGCCTGCAACATTGCATAAGAACAAATAACCCAAATTTATCCCAAAGGGTAAAAGACATTATCTTGGAGGCTCGACCCTCAACAAGAAAAATTATTCAGCAAAATGGAAAAGATATTTCATTTGGAGTACTGCAAAAGGAGAAAATGTGTCACTGGTAAACATAGCCAACATCCTGGAATACTTGGCAGAGCTCTTCCACAAAGGCCTGTCCTATTCTTCCATCAAGATTCATGCATCAGCTATTTCAGCAGAATACGACTTGGATCCTCCAGTCTTCTCACATCCTCTGCTCAGGCAGTTTCTGAGAGGAATTAAAATGTAAAAGGAAGCCACCATTGCCAGCATGGGACTTGAACTTTGTGCTAGAAAAATTGACACTTCCTCCTTTCGAACCAGCAGCAACAGCAGAATTACAATACTTATCATGGAAAACTGCTTTCCTGTTGGCAATCACTTCAGCAAGAAGGGTATCTGAGCTACAGGCTCTAATGGCAGTGCAGCCCTTCCTGATCTTCCACCAAGATAGAGTATCCATGAGAACTAATCCTACTTTTATGCCTAAGGTGGTCTCCAGAGTATCTTTGAATCAGGCTATCCACCTACCTACATTCTTCCCCAACCCTCAGAACAGGGGAGAAAGGCTGTTGCATACCTTGGATGTGCATAGACAATTATGCTACTACCTGGACAGGACCAAGGGCAATAGGAAAACTGACCAGCTACTGGTAGCATATGCAACAGGAATGGAAAGAAAAGCAATTTCAAAACAGACAATCTCTAAGTGGATAGGAAATTGCATTAGATTTTGTTACTCCTACCATGGAAAGAAAACTCCAGAAAACATCAGGCCTCACTCTACAAGGGCTACAGCCACTACCACAGCTTTTCTAGTGGCTACCAAAGACATTTTAGAGGCTGCTACTTGGAGCTCCGTGCATACATTTGCCAAGCATTATAATTTACCTTTATACTCCAGATCCCGAGCAGGTTTTGCCACTGCTGTTTTGCAAGGGATCTTAACTACACCATAATTTTATCTCTCCTCCTCCCCCAGTTTTGCTATGGTATTCTACCCATTTGTAAGGACTGCAGATGCATCCTTGAAGGACATAGTACAGTTTTGTACCTACCATAAATGTAGATGTCCGATAGGAATGCATCTGCAGTCACACCCTCCTTCCCCTCTGTGGTACTCCTAGGGTATTTGCCCATCTTGTAGCTAGCTGGGGGAATCTATTATGGTGTATTTGTTTGTATATATGTACATACATGCCTATTTTTTGTTTGCTCTCTACTATTTGGAATTATTTGCATTTATCCAAATTTAGCCTTCCTAGAGGGCACCTGGCATCTGGGGCAAGAAACACTGAGGAAAATGGAGTCGGCTGATGCCTTTATACCCGAATAACTGCAGCTATGACGTCGGGTGAAGTGCGACACCAGCAGAGGCCAGTCCCAGACTTTGGAATCCGGCCGACCGAAGGGCTGCCTGATGACAGGACAACCCATTTGTAAGGACTGCAGATGCATTCCTGTCGGACATCTACATTTGTGGTAGGTACAAAACTGTACTTTCCTAAGTCTCTTATCACACTTTAGGTGTTTAGTGTACTGCCACCTATATGGTAATTCGTGGGTACATGTTTTTTCCCAAAGGGGATAACTGTACATTTCTTGGCAATGAGCTTGAGCCCATGGCTCTGGCGCCAAGCATCTGTTTCTGTAAGGCCCTTTTGTTAGAGTATCCACATCATTTGGGAATTCAGTAAGGGCTCCCATTTTGCAGTCAATCTGCAAACTTTGTTAGCCAGAGTCCCTTAGTGTTGGCCTGTACTTCAGAGAAGTAGATGCCAAACAAGAGTGGTCCCAGGACTGAACTCTGAGATACTCCACTTGTCACTTGTCTGGAGATGGATTTGGAGGCTGCTCCTTTTTCAATGTGGGTTCTATCAGTACGCCAGTTGGCAACCCATCGAGTGATGTAGGGATTAATGCCCAGCTTAGCAAGTTTATCTATGATGCCAGAGTGGGGGATGGTGTCAAAGGCCTTGACGAGGTCCTGATAGGCTGTGTGGACCGCCTTACCCTCGTCCATTGCTCTGGAGACAGATTTGAAGAAGTCAGTCAGGTTCAGGAGACAAGGACGCCCCTTCACAAACCCAAACTGTGTGTGGGGGTCCAGTGTTTGAAGGTTGCCAATGTCTTTGTTTACAAGTTCCATGATGATACGTTCCATGGCCTTGCAAATCAGGCTCGTCAGACTGATGGGGCAGTAGTTATCAGGATCCAAGGTGGATCCCCCCCCTTGTGGAGTGGGATAACTGTAGTTGTGCGCCACTCAGTGGGCACGAAGCTTGAGGTGAGGCTATGATTAAACATGACACTTAGGTGAGGTGCCAGTTCATTTTGTAGTTCATGTAGTACACAGCCCGGGATGTCATCTGGTCCCAAGGATGCTGTATTCTTAGCTTCGGAGAGTGCATTTTTTACGTGTGGCCGTTATTACCGGAATTTGGCAATCTTCTGGTATTGAGATGGGCCGTTAATGGGGGTGAGAGGGGGGTGAAGTTGGCACTGAATTGATCTGCCAGGATATTGGCAATATCCTAGGGATCAGTATATTTAATGTCATTCTGTTGTAACTCAGAGCAGATCTGAGCATTGCCATTTAGATTCTTGACATAGTTATAGAATGCCTTGTGGTTGTCTTTAGAATCTTTGGCAATTTTATTTTCATAACTAGCTTTGGAGGATTTTGAGGGATCTCAGCTTCTTACTGAGGCTGGTAAGGGATTTTTTTGCATCCTGGGATTTTCCTCTTTTCTGCAGTAGTTTTTTTCCTTTTGTTGTAAAGTTTGTTTATGGCAGGGGACCACCAGATTGGCTTCCTTTTCTTGGAGGAGAGCATCTTGGTTCTATTTGGGATGGCACGATTCATGCATGAGTGGATGTGTTCGTACAGTGCCTTAGTGTAGGATTCAGCAGTCAAACTTTTAGTTCCCGTCTGCATGGGTGTCATGAAGTTTGTCACTTTTGACTTGAGTAACATGAAGTTGGCCTTGGAGAAGTTTTTTATGGAGGTTTCCTTACTGTGGGGGGTGGGGGTGGGATGTGGATGTTAAGGGTGATTACCTTGTGGTCAGACCTGACCAACGAGGGGGTGACCATAGGTGTGGAGCATTGATTTCCCATGTTAGCGATGACCAGGTCTAGGATATTGGAGCCCCTGGTGGGATTATTTATTAGTTGATCCAGGACATTGGAATTTATGAATTCGAAGAACCATTGGGCAAAGGTGTTGGTACATGAGTATTTTTCCCACTGTCTTTGCCTTGCAACCTGATGGTTTATTTGTGCCACTTACTGAGTCACTTTCCAAAAGCTGGTAGAGTGTCTCCGATGCCCTGTTCTTTGCTATTGCAACTCCTTTCTTAGCTTCTTTGTTAGCCAACCATTATTCCTTCCTAGCCTGACTGGTTGTTTGTCTTTTCTATTTTCCACTTTTTCCTGCACTTTTTGTTTCTTTTGATGGCTTCCTGGACTTCTGCATTCCACCACCAGCTTTCCTTATGTACCTTATTTCCATACCTGACTCTGCCACATATCTGTTTGTAGTCCTCTTTACTGTTCTTCACAGATGTCTTCATCTTTGGCTTATGGTTCTGATGAGGAGGAGTCTCTTTTTCAGGAATTGTCTTTTTTGAGCACAACTGTTAGGATGATGGAATACTTTTAAGTGGGATTGTTTTCAAGTGTCTGATATTCAAACATTTTCAAAGTTGCATCAGATGGATACTCCTAAAACACTGGTAGTTCCTCCTGTGTTGGCTGCCTTGTTAACACTGTCATTGCTGCTTCCAAGTCCCTAATTCTCAGCCTCTTACTCCTAAGAAACCTGATGGGTTCTATAAGGTTCCTGAGGATTATTTTTATTTAAATGTCCTCCTCCTGATCCTGCTGTGGTGCTTCAGTCTCTTCTGACAAACTTGCTAAGCTTTTGCCCTCTTCCAAACCTTTGCCTTCTGATAAGGATATCAGGGCAATGGAGAGTACTGGTAAGAAAGTTTACACTGCTTCTACTTTGGCCTTTGATGCTGCTATTTACCAGAACCACATGACCAAGTATGCTCTGGCCTTGGTAGCTCAGGCTTGTCAGGTTATCTCTGCTCTCCCTGATTCTGAAGGCAAATCCTCTGCCTCATCTTTTTTAGGTTCTGCTTCTCAAGTGCCTCACCTCTCAAGTGTAGCTATGATATTGCTGATGCCTCTTCTAAAACTGCAGGTTTTGGGTCCGTCATGAGGCGTTATTCTTGGCTTTGTCTCCAGTCTGTTCTTGAGGACATTAAGGCCAAATTGTTGGATGCTCCTTTGGATAATATTCATCCTTTTGGGATTGCTGCTGCAGACTTTAAGTCTCTTCAAGAGAGAGGCAAAGCCTTGCAGGACCTTAAACATATTTTTGTCTCTCCTATTCCTAATTTCCAGAGAAATTATCCTTCAAGTTCTGCTTTTGTTCGCAGTCAGACCCGCCAGGCCTCTGACAGGATAAGTGGGAGGCAGGCCCCCCTTCACTAAGGCTTCTTGGATTTCTATGGCCCAGATATCTCCTTTATCTGATATGCCTGTTTCTCTTTAGCATTTCACCCCACCCCCCCTTAGACCAGGTTCCTTTGTCTTCCAAGTTGGCATCTTATCACTTCAGACTCTTGGGTTGTTTCTTTCATCAGTCAGGGTTACTTCATGATATAGAAGTCTCTCCTTCCTTTTTTAGGGATTCCTCAACCACCTCTAGAGCAACTTCCTCATTTCCCGGAGGGTGTAGGGTACCTGTTGAACCTAGGGACCATTCGACCTGCCCCTCCCCAAGTGGGGATGGGTTTTTATTACAAGATGTTCCTGGTTCCTTGAAAGAAGGGCACTTGGGAGACCTATTTTGGATCTCTCTCAGCTAAACACCTTTCTCGTGATCCCTTCTTCTTGGATGCTTCCTCTTTAAACTCTGTTTCTTGTTTTATTACCCCAGGCTTTTCTAGTGTCCTTGGATGTGAAAGATGCTTACCTTCATATCCCTATTCACCCCCCTCTACAGGACGTTTTTACATTTCTCTGTCTCTTCCTCTCATTTTCAGTTGTCTGCTTTGCCCTTTGGCCTCTCTAATGCCCCAAGGGTATTAAGAAAATGCCTAGCTCCTGTGATTGCTTTCTGCAGGCTCCAAGGCATTCAGATTTTTCCTCATCTAGACGCCTTTGCTTCAGGCACCTTCTCCCAGTCGATTTGTTGAATGATTTGCAGTTCACCATCTCTCTTCAAATTTTGGGGTTTACTATTAACTTTCAAAAGTCTGTCTTGGCCGACTCTCAGGATCATGTGTATCTAGGTTGCTGGATTCAGACTGTGCCAATGTTGGCCTCTATTCCACCTTCAAACGTATTGTCGTCGACGACCTTCTTACTTTTTTTTTTTTTTTTTTTTAAACGCCTTTATTAAATTAACACATTTGTGACCCAGGCAAATTTACATTAATGTAAAAGTAATCAAACTGTACTAACAAGTTCACGTTTACGAACATTATACTTCACATATATTGCTATACATCATATAACCTAAGCAACATTACATATATTATTCAATTCCTGCCCTTTTTTTTTTCTTTTTAACAAGAAACATCTTTGTTAAACCATCATTTATGACAATAGGCAGTCATACATTTATATAAATGAAAACAAATCACACCGACACAATCCTAGTTGCAAGCATTTTACATCACAAACTATACTGACACACTCCCAGTTGCAAATGTTATACATCACTTATAATCTACCCAGTCATTTTCAGTCAAACATTACATAGCTCATTTCTACCCTACATTCTTTTAATCTTCATTCCTCCCCTGTATATGTTGTTCCCACAGCTCCCATATTTTACTGTGTTGTTTGTTCCTGCCCTTTTCTAAAGAACTCCATTCCAGATATTCTTTGTGTTTCACTGTTGCAGTCATTACATTTGTGTTATCTGCCTACAGGTAGCCCTCAGCTGGCCTGAATACCACAGTCTTGGATTCCTGCGTCAGATGCTCTCTCTTCTTCCATGACGTCAGATCGTCAGGGTATAAAACATGCAGCCGACACCATTACATCAGTCTTTCTTGCCATGCGGTGCCCGAAGCAGAAGCAGTTCGCAAGTGCCGGTCGGCCGACTCCTGAAATTTTCGTTTTCAAGCTTCAGAACTGAAGTCTATAAAAAAGCTAAGTACTGTATTGGGGATCCTTTTTCTTGCTCTTAAGTGATGTCAGAAAAAGTTAACAATTGTCTTACCTGTGGAAAGCAAATACCTCATAAAGATTTTCATTCGTACTGCATTCCTTGCTTAGGCCCAGACCACGCTGTCCCTGGCTGCTGGTTTTATGCCTTATTCAACCCCCGAACTATTCGTCTGTCTATTTTTTGCAGCAAATTATTTTGGTACTCGTCGACCATCGAAGCAGGCCCACAAAATAGATAACTGACAACACTTTATTTCACAAAATCAAGTAAGTGCTTTCGCGTTTGCACAAATGCTTCATCAGACTTTCAGTTTGCATTACGTAAAACTCCATTTAAATACTATTACTCATTTGAAATTACCAATAAAAATCCTACATAAGGATTCCTGGTTAAAACTTAAAGTGCCCATGCATACATATATATCTTACTGACACATTTAAAAATATAAAACAACATAAAAAATATACATAAAAACATATATAAGAAAAGTATGGCAACTATAACTCTTATTAGTGACTTAAGAAGCATGTATATATCTACAGATGGAGCAATAATATATAAAATAATATTTAATACAAGAAATCAATGTTTTAAAGCATGGTCCTTGAGAAAAGGTTTCAAAGAAACCCTCTCATTCAACCCATGCTCTCTATCTGCTTGTAGTCTGATGATCCATTTCCTTCTTTCTCAATATAGTTTCCTATGTCTCCTTACCGTTCAGTGAGATTAACTAACTCCAAAACTAAAAACTTAAAATTATGTGTTGTGTCATTATGAATGACATGTCTGGCTATTGCATTGCCCTCATTCTCTCTACTGATGGCATAAATATGTTCTCTTATTCTCTCTCTGTGTCCTATTCGTCTTCCCAACATAGAAACTGTTACATTTCTGACACATAGCTAAGTAGACTACATTTCTTGTTCTACAATCTGTATACTGCTGAAACTCATACTTCAGATGTGTATCTGGATGTATGAAACTATTGGTGTTAGCTATATAGCTACATTGGTTGCAGTGACGACAAGAAAAAGTCCCTATTCTAACTGAATGAGGTTCTTTTTTAATATTTTTCTCATAACACAAAATCTGTTTTAATGATCTAGTGCTCTTATAACTAAATCTTGGACATGTGCCTACCATTGCTTTTAAGTGTTCGTCTAACATTAACATGTTCCAATTCTTTTTAATTAACTGTGTTACTTTTCTATTATTGTTCATATAAGGAATAACAAGTCTATTAACTTTCGAAGTAGGAATGGTTCTTTGTCTACTATGTGCCTGACTAGTCCTCTTAATATAAGGATGGCCTGATCCTCTTTCTACAAAATCTATTCTTACATCATTAATAGCCTTATGGAATACCTCATCTTCACTTACTAAACGCGAAGTCCTTAGTGCCTGGCTCTTAACAATATTTCTGTGTATATGTGATGGGTGCATGCTGTTACGATGCAAAAATGCATTCCCTCTACAAGACTTCTTAAAGATTTCGGTAGTGATTAAACCATCACATTTCTTCAATAACACATCTAACAATTCAATTTCATTCTGGGAGCTTTTACCAAAGTAAGAAAAGTTGTTCCATTAATATAAGTAATGAATTCATTCAATGTGGCTAAATCCCCTCCCCAAATGAGAAAGACATCGTCTACAAAACGTTTATAATACTTAATGGAGTGGGGAAAAACATATGTTCCAAGATGTAGGTATGTTCCCAATATGCCAAAACTAAATTTGCATAAGAATTGGCACAGGGCGTTCCCATCGCTACACCCGTGGTCTGTAGAAAGTATCTTTTGTCATATGTAAACACATTGTAAGTGTAAGGTCCATCAACATTGTAATTTTCATAATTCTATCATTACTAAATCCTCTCTGCATCAAAAATAATCGTAAGTAATCTAGACCAACATCATTAGGTATACTCGTAAAACGTGACGCGACATCTAAAGTAACCATATAGTCAGTAACATTCGTAGAACTACAATTATTATAAGCCACAAGAGTCTCTAAAAAATGTTGTGTATCGCTTAGGATCGAACTAGTTGATTCTACTAGTGGTCTCAGTTGCTTTTCTATATAAATAGATATAGATTCTGTTAACCAACCTCTACTGGACACAATAGGTCTAAATGGTGGGTTAAGTGAGATGTATATGTATGCATGGGCACTTTAAGTTTTAACCAGGAATCCTTATGTAGGATTTTTATTGGTCATTTCAAACGAGTAATAGTATTTAAATGGATTTTTATGTAATGCATATTAAGTCTGATGAAGCGTTTATGCAAACACGAAAGCGCTTACTTGATTTTGTTTAATAGTGTTGCCAGTTATCTATTTTGTGCACCAGCTTCTGAGGGTTTATTCAGGCCTACTGACTTGCGTATTAAACAGACACCATCTTCTTCTTCAAGGACTACAACTCGAACCATGCCTAGAAAACTGCCGCCCAGACAGCATGGTCAGACCTCTATGCCTAAAAAACAAATGATAAGAATGGCTGAAGACCTTATTACTTTAATCAGGGGAAACCAACCTTCCCCCTCTAAGAGACATAGGACTGAGTTTGCTTATGATACTTCTGACCAGGATTCTGAAATTTCTGTTTCCTGTGATGACCATGATTTACCTTTATCTATCTATGAGGATTCTGATGTTGAGGACTCTATTCCCTCTTCTTCCCCCCCAGAGGACTTCTCTTTTGGTGAAACCTTGCATACTCTCAGGGACCATTTTCGTTGGGAAAGTCAGGATTTCTCTGATTCTAAAAAGAGGCTTAGGGATTTCTTACTCATGCCTCAGCACAGGTCTTTAGCTATACCTCCTGTACCGGGCATCATTGATGAGGCCTTTTCGGAATCTAGCTTGGACCCTGACTCTTTACCTCCTGCTCCCAGTAAACCTGATGGATATTAAAGGGTTCCTGACTCTCACAAGTTCCTTTTCAAAAATCCTACTGTGGATCCTGAGACCGTTTCAGAGAGACCCAAGGGCATTAAAGCTACTACTGCCAAAAATATTGCCCTCTTTGATAGAGGCTCCAGGGCGCTGGATAGATGGGGTAAGAAGGTATGCACTTCTGCAACTTTGGCCATTAGGGCCTTGAATTGCCAGTTTCAGATGTTGAAGTATCAGCAGCATATTATTGGATTGCTTAAACAGAAAATGATGTTGATTCCTGATTGTGCTGAAAATAAGGATTTACAGAATTTAATGCATTCTTCTGAACAGGTTGGAAAACATACTTTGCAATGTGGTTTTGATTCACTAGAGGCATCTTGCAGGGCTGCTGTAACTGGGTCTGTACTTGGAAGTCATGCTTGGCTTAAGGAGCAATCCTTACCATATCATGTTAAAGTGAAATTACTGGATGCTCCCTTAAATCAGGACCTCCTGTTTGGCAACAAGGCAGAAGAAGTTCTTAAAAAGATGGAGGAAAAAGCTAAATCTTTGCAAAATGTTAAAGATTTTTTACAAGTGCAACATCCAAGATTTAGTAGGCATTGGCCTTCTAAGAATTGGTCCTTTCCTGCCTCTTCCAGACCTTCTCAGGCCAATCCCAGATCCAGCAGAGCACCCAGGCTTCAGTCCCAGGGGACGCACAGGACTAAGCAGTGAGGGGTCGCCACTTCCAAATCTGGGAGTAATAAAATTCCCCCTATGGTAAACTGTCTCAGTGACTTCTTTTTAAAATTTCCAAGCACTGCTCAACTGACTGCCCCTTTGGGGGGAAAGATTGCACTTCATGCAAAGAACTGGGAACTCATTACCCAGGACAAATGGGTTTTAAATATAGTGTCCCAAGGATACAGATTTCACTTTTACATGTTACCAACTCCAAGTGGTTGGCTGGATCTACCTCCAAATCAGTGAACAGAGGCCCAAAATCAAGTACTCTCTTTCTTAAGCATAGGGGCTGTTCAAAGAGGAAAAGGGACAAGGTTTCTACTACAGACTTTTCCTGGTACCCAGAAAAGACAATTCATGGCGTCCTATCTTGGACCTGTCTGCTCTAAACACCTTTTTGGTGATTCCAAAATTCAAGATGCTGACTCTTCACCAGTTGCTTCCTATGCTAGGCAAAGGATGCCTGGTTGGCAACACTAGATTTAAAGGAAGCATACCTGCACATCCCAATCAGAGAATCTTGCAGAAGATACCTACGCTTCAAAGCAGGCTACATGCACTATCAGTTCTCTGCACTGCCCTTTGGCTTATCTACTGCGCCCAGGGTATTCACAAAGTGCTTAGCTACAGTCATTGCATTTTGCAGGCAAAGAAATATTCAGATATACCCATACCTGGACGATTGTCTAATTCAGGCAGAAAGCCAGGACATAACTTTTGAATCATCTGGCTTTTGTACAGAGGGTGCTAACTTGCCTGGGGTACACCACAAATTAAAAGAAATCACACCTGGTACCCTGTCAACAAATTATATTCCTGGGAGCAAGCTTGAATACAACTTCCCTGATGGCTTTCCTCATGCCAGAGAAACAAATTCATTTGACATCCTACTTCAGAGAAGTGGCCACAAAAACACTGCTGTCTGCAAGGCAAGTACTACAAGCCTTGGGGTTCATGGCCTCCTGCATTCTTCCAGTTCCATATGCAAGACTGCATATGAGGAAACTACAATGGTATCTAAAAAGCCTCTGGTGCCTACATTCTCAGGATCTAGAAGCAATGATTCCTATCATACCTTGCCTACGCCTAGAGTTCCTTTGGTGGGCAGAGGCCTGCCACCAAAACGAGGGACTACCATTCACACTACCGCCTGCCACACAAACCCTAACAGACGCATCAGACTATGCATGGGGGCACACCTGGCAGGGAAGTGCATTCAGGACAAATGGAACCCAAGTCAAATGCACTTGCATATCAATCAAAAAGAAATTTTAGCTGTACAGAATGCTCTGACAGCCTTCAAGGACCATAAGGACGGACAACACCACTGTTGTGGTACATAAACAAGTGGGGGGGGGGTACACATTCTTACCCCCTCTGCAGACTAGCCATGGCATTGTGGAACACAGCCTTGAGCTACCAAGTGGATCTACAAGCTCAATTCCTGGCAGGAAAACTAAATACACTGGCAGACGGACTAAGCAGAAACCTTTTGGACCCACACGAGTGGAAACTGGAACCCAGGATTTTCAGCATGTTGACCAACTAATGAAATAGACCTGTTTGCCCCCCCCGCCAGAACTATCAATTGGAAGAAAATTTGCACAAGGACTCCCCACAGACAAGCTTGGAAAGTGGATGCTCTGTCCTTCATCAGTTTATGCCTTTCCTTCTCTGCCTCTGCTCTCCAAAGTACTACTGAAGATCAGTCAAGACAAACAAGGACGATTTTGATTGCACCAGCCTGCCCACACCAACACTGGTACCCCCTCTTCCACAGTGTGTCACTGTTGGCCCCATGGCACCTGCCTCAGACTCTTACCCTACTGTCTCCGCAGGAGAGCCAGATTCTGCACCCTCCGCTTCAAACACTGAACCTAGCAGCCTGCCTAATTACCTAATCTCTCCTTTACCAACCCTCAGTAAACCAGTGATGGATATCATTTTAGAGGCAAGGAGGCCTAGTACAAGAAAATCTTATGCTGAAAAATGGAAAAGATTCTGTGCCTGGAACCAATCTCAAGGGCTGAGCACAGCAGTGCCCAATTTACCTCAGATTTTACAATACTTAACTGAGATGCTTCACAAGGGCTTGTCTTTTTCCTCAATAAAAATTTTTGCCTCAGCCATTTCAGCTCATTATAACAGAGAACTTCCCCTCTTCTCTCATCTACTGCTCAAGCAGTTCCTCAGAGAGGCCAAAAAATTAAGACCACCCAGGAGAGCTCCAACTCCAGCCTGGGACCTTTACTTTGTATTGGAGAAACTCACCCTTCCTCCTTTCGAGCCAGCTGCTACTGGAGATTTAAAATTCCTTTCTTGGAAAACAGCTTTCCTTTTAGCAATCACTTCAGCAAGAAGGGTATCTGAATCACAAGTCCTTATGGCAGTGGTGCCTTTCATCATCTTTCATGCAGACAGGGTATCCCTCAGGACCAATCCTTCTTTCATGCCAAAGGTGTGGTATCCATTGTGGCCCTTAATCAGTCCATTCATTTGCCAACCTTCTTTCCTAATCCACAGAACAAAGGGGAACGGATACTGCACTCCTTAGATATGCACAGACAACTTAGATTCTACTTGGACAGGACTAAACCTCAAAGGAAATCTGAACAACTGCTGGTGGCATTTGCTGCAGGGACAGAGGGGAAGGCTGTTTCAAAGCAAACCATTTCCAAATGGATAGGCCATTGCATTCATTTCTGCTATAAGCACCATGGAACCCTATCCCACAGGGGATCAGATCCCACTCAACCAGGACTGCATCTACCTCTACGGCCTTTCTCAGAGGCGTACCTACCAGTAACATCCTAGAAGCTGCTACCTGGAGTTCTGTACATAGTTTCTATCAAGCATTACCATTTGCCAATTTTCTCTAAATCCAGAGCTTGCTTTGCCACTGCAGTCTTGCAGGGCATTATAGCTGGTCATTATGCTATCTAAATTTCTCCTCCTCCCATCCTTAGCTGTGGGAATCTACCCAAATGTGATGACTGCAACAGTGAAACATGAAGAACATAGTACAGTTGTGTACACTTACCATAAATGTAGATGTTCGAGTGTGTTCACTGTTGCAGTCCTGGTTACTTCTTTTGGCTATATCTCTTCTCTCCTTTACTATGCTTAAAAGCTTTTTGGTGTATTTGCATTTTTGTTGGAGGTATAACCTTATATATTTATAGATTTAATTGCTTCCCATTAGGGGGGCACCTGCCATCTGGGGCAAGAAAAACTGATGTAATGACGTCGGCTGCATGTTTTATACCCCTGACAACAAGACGTCACGGAAGAAGAGACAGCAACCGATGCAGGACCCAAGACTTTGTTAATCTGGCCGACTGAGGGCTACTGCAAACAGGTAACCCTAATGTGATGACTGCAACAGTGAATACACTCGAACATCTACATTTATGGTAAATGTACACAACTGTACTAATCATCATCCCTTTCCACTTGAATTATAGTGCTCTACTTGTGCTATGTATAGGAGCCTTAACTGTGCAGCTCTGAAATACCCCTTCAATTCGCGTCATCCCATTCTGCCCTGTTCTACTGGAAGAATCAGCTTAACCCACTTGACTTTTGCCGTCTTTTCCTGCCAGATAGTCTTTCAGCTCTTTATTAACTGCTATCCACAACTTCTGTGGTTGATGAGATGTTTTTAGCCTCATTAGTCTTATACACAGGTCAGGCACATTAACTGCTTGTATACATTTATATATAACAAAGCTTCCATTTCTCAGTTTTTGTATTATATTTTGTTTAGTCTCTTCCCACAAATCCTGAACTGTCACACCAGAATCATTTTTAATCCATGCTCCTAAATACTTGTCCTATCCATAAATATGGATATTGCTGAACCAATTCATGTGTGGGTACATAACGTACTGCTATTGCCTTTGTTTTAGCTTCATTAATTTTGTATCCTGAAAAGATTCAAAACTCTCAAAATGTTCTACGACACTCTAATGTCTCTTTCTGGTTTTGTCAAGTATAAAGTAATATCACCTGCAAATAGAGCCAGCTTTTCTTGACGGTCATACCAGTTATATCCTTGAATTTCTAAGCCCCTTATTTTCTTTCCAGTGGTTCTAAATGCAAATAACAAAGGGGAAAGAGGACACCATTGCCTGGTTCCTTTGCTCAAGCATAAATCATCAGAGAAGACCCCACCCACTTTAATTTTCACCTCTGATCCCTCGTATATCCTCTTAATCAACCTTATAATTTTTTTTCAGGAAATGCAAATGCTTTCATTGCCCTGCTCGTAAAGTCCCAGCATACTTTGTCAAACGCTTTCTCTGCATAAAGATCCACCAACAACAATAGTATTTTCTTACATTCTGCTTCCCTCTGGATCGTCAGTGTTCTGTTAATGTTGCCAAATGTTTGCCTCCCCTCCAGAAAACCACATTGATCCATATCTGTCAATTTTGGCATTACTTTTGCCATTCTTGTAGCCATTGTAGACATGAACATTTTGTTATCATGGTTTAGTATTGAAGTGGGCCTATATGAAGCTGGATCTGATGGATCTTTATCTTGTTTAGGTATTACAGCTACCACTGCTTTCTTCCAGGATGTTGGTACTTTTCCTCCTAAAATTCTGTTAAAACCTTCCAGATCTTTACCATTTTTTCCCCTCTTCCACAGGAATACCATCTATTCCTGGGGACTTACCTGTAGGTTGGTTATACATCACAGTTTTTATCTCATCTCCTCTTGTCCTAACCATTGGTAATAGAGCCTCATCTGCCTCTAACCTTTGCATATTTAATTCTTCCATAAACATTTCCATTTGTATCTCTTCTTGATTTCCATGTTTCTCTGCTTAATAGAGACTTTCATAGAGTTTCCAAAATATTTCTAATACATCTTACAGGATCTCTTTACCTTCCTTGTTATAGGTTCATAGGTTCATACTAGGCTATCTGCCCTAGGGCATTTATAAGCCTAGCCAGAGTGTGTTTGGCTTTCGCCACCCATTTTAAATTAATTTTGCTATGCCCTTTTTCGAGGTTAGTATACTGTGCCTCTGTCTAACAGTGACACAGAAGTGATACCCGGGGTAAACCTACGATCTCCCATCCACTCATCAAGATTCCTCTTGAAGAGAGTCAATGAGGGACTCTGCCTAACCTGGACTGGGACTTTATTCCAGAGTGAAGGGAGCCTCTGGGTTATGAATCTGTCCCTCCAGCATGTCCTATTTATTTCAGTGCTGAGGTTCAAGTCTCTCGAGCGCGTAGCTCGATGGGATTTGGATTTTCTGAGGTGCAGCATGTCCATTAATTCCGGGTAGGACATGGCTTTATACATCCGGCACAGATTGCCTCTGAGCAGGCGGTATGCCACTGAGTAGAGCTGGAGTTTCTTTAACCGGGCAGCATATGGCATCTGTTTGAGCCCTTTGATCCTCTTGGTGAGGTACTTTTGGGGTCTTTCCAGTTGCTGCAGGTGTCTGGTAAGGTACATCCCAAAAGGGGCATTGTACTCAATTATGGGCCTGATGAGGGATGAGTAAAGAGGCACGATGACCTCCCCTGATCTAGATGTGAATCCCTTCATGATTAGGTGGGCTATATAAAATATTTTTCTAACCACTTTGGCCACATGGTTGTCAAATGAGAGATTGCTATCAACTTGGGTCCCCAGGTCCCTAATTACTTCTTCTGTACTTAATGGATTACCACCTATGTGGTAATTTGTGGGCACTTTGTTTTTGCCAAAGGGGATGACTATACACTTTTTGGCGTTTAGCTTGAGGACATGGCTCTGGCACCAGTTGTCTGTTTCTATGAGGCCCTTTTGGAGGATGCCTGTGTTGGCTGGAGTGTCGATTATGGCGCCCAGTTTGCAGTTATCTGCAAACTTGGTCAGCCGCAGTCCTTATGTGTTGGCCTGTACCTCCGAGAAATATATATATAACAAGAGAGGTCCCAGGACTGAGCCTTGTGGGACGCCACTTGTAACTGGTTTGGAGTCTGACATGGCTCAAGCAATTCTAACCATGTGGGTTCTGTCCTTGAGCCAGTTTGCAACCCATCTAGTGACATAGGGGTTTATATTTAAGCTGGTGAGCTTATCTATAATGCCCGAGTGGGGTATTGTATCGAAGGCTTTTGCGAGGTCCAGGTAGGCTGTGTGGACCCACCTTCCCCTCGTCAATGGCCTTGGTGACTGTTTCAAAGAAATCAACCAGGTGTAAGAGGCAGGATCTGCCCTTAACAAAGCCAAACTGGGTAGGATCCAGTGTCTGTAGGTCCGCAATATCTTTATTTATGAGGTCCATGATGATCCTTTCCATAGCTTTGCAGACCAAGCTAGTCAGGCTTATGGGGCGATAGTTTCCAGGATCTGTTGAGGCACCACCTTTGTGGAGAGGGACCACTGTTGCTGTACGCCACTCTTTGGGTACATATCCTGTAGTAAGGCTGAGACTGAGCAGTAGTTTTATGTTTGGGTTTAGCTCTTCTTGGAGTTCATGTAGGACGCAGCCCGGGATACCGTCTGGTCCCATTGATGCTGTGTTTTTTACTTTGGAGAGAGCAGCTCTTACCTGAGTATCTGAGATGTCAGGGGGGCAGCACTCTGCTGGGATAGATATTTGCCCTTTTGGTGGGAGGGAGAAGTTTGCGCTGAACCTGTCAGCTAGGATGTTGGCAATGTCTGTGGGTTCGGTGTATTTTTTGTCATTTTGGACTAATTCTGAGCATGTCTGGGAATTCCCACCCAGGTTCCTAACATAACTAAAGAAAGCCTTGTGATTATCCTTGGTGTCCTGTGCAATTTTTCTCTCGAAGTGGCCTTAGACGATTTTATGAGTGCCCATAGTTTTTTGCCAATACTGATCAGAGATGCCTTCCCTTTTTGGGATTTTGCTCTATCATGTAGTAGCTTCCTCCTTCTATTGTATAGTTTGTTTATGGCTGGGGTCCACCAGACAGGACGTCTGTCTTTGGAGGATTGGGACTTGGTTTTATTTGGGATTGCACGATCCATGCATTCCTGAAGGTGTTCATAGAATGCGTTTATAAAGGATTCTGCGGTCTGGGCCGTATTTTCCACAGGCCCGGGGGCTTTGAAGGATTCCACCTCGGTTTTGAGGAGTGTGAAATTTGCATTAGAGAAGTTTTTCACTGTGGTTTTTCATGGCAGGGGATGGAGTCATGATGTGAATATCCAGTGAGATTAGTTTTATGGTCTAATCTTACCAATGAGGGATACACTTCTGGTCTGGAGCATAGAGTCCCCATGTTGGTGATGATCAGGACCAGTATGTTTTCCCCTCTTGTGGGAGTGGTAACAAGTTGTTCCATAGCTTTTGAGTTTATAAATTCTAGGAACCTTTGGGCTAGGGTGTTATAGCTAGAGTAATGCTCCCAGTCTGTTTGGGTAGTTGAAATCTCCCAATATAATGGTGTTTGGAGAGACCTTCATATTTTCCAGTGTTCTCAGGAAGGCCGAGTGGGGTTCCTGGGTTTGGGAGGGTGGTCTGTAGCAGGCTATAATCTGGAAGGCAGTTTTACCCACTGTTAGTTGCACATGGATAGTCTCTGATGCTTCATGCTGTGCCACCAACCTGGAGGTGTGGGTATCTTTTGACGAATATTGATACTCCCCCTCCTTTTGTGGTTCGGTCCAAGTTTTCGGGCCGAAAAGCATGGTATGAGGTATAACCTGGTAGTGCTGGGGTGCTCTCGGGAGCCTTGAACCAGGTTTCTGTTACTGCACAGATATCGATGTTCTCCATGCTAAGGAGAGTTTCGAGTGCGTGCATCTTGAGGTTTAGACTTCTGGCGTTGAGTAGCATTACTCCTAGTTTCTTATCCCTTGTGATACTTATGGAGGTGGGTTTGTCTTTTGAGCCTTGCCTAAAAAAGGCACTATGGGGGTAGCAAGAGCCTTTGCCAATATCCGAAAGCCCAGGGTGACAGGTGCAAGCCGTCCCTAGCGAAGCATCGTGGCTTGTCAAGCATGTCATCCCAGGCTGACAGGCACTGGATCCCCTTTGAATGACACCAATACTTAAGCCAATTGTTGAAATTGATCATCTTGTCTTCATATTGTGGCATCATTCTTGGTGAGGGTAAGATGTTACTCAAGGTCAGGGTCATACTGGCCTGGGCTACATGCTCAGAGAGCTCCTCTATGTCTCTTTTCATGTAGTTCAGGGAGGTACGTCTCAGGTCATTCAAACCAGCATGGACAATGACGGAGTCATATTTGTACTTGCCTTGGAGTGACCTGAGTGCTTGTGTTATGTGGCGGATCCTAGCGCCCGACAGGCAGCTCACCGTGACCTTCTCCTTGTTCAGCCTGGTGAGCGGGACGTCAGTGTGCCTGACTATAGAGTCACCTATTACAAGTGTATCAGGTGTGTTGTTTAACCTTAAGGGCTGTGACTGTTCGGCAGACTGGCTTTGTGAGCTATGTTGGGGCTCCCTAAGCTTGACGACAGCCCTTTCTACTTTCTGTTGCCTGAGTCATTGTGCTGAAAGTTTTTGTGCTGTAGTGCTATTATCAAAAAAGTTGCTTAGCAATCTTTCTAAACTTGTGTATATTATTGAAATAATCCCTTATTTTCTGCTCACCATTCTGCAGCTGATCCTGCAGTTGTTGCATTGTCGCCTCACAGTTAGACGTTGCCCGTTCGATTCTCAGTTAGAGCGTCTTCTGTGTGGTGACATGCGTGATTGGGCATTCCTTCGTTGAAGGTTGTACGTTAGGCCCGGCAAGCCAGCACGTAAAACTCTACTGCCAATCATTAGCGGGCCGGAGTTCCGCTGTGGCGACTCCTAACCGGAAAAAGCTGGAAGACACAAAACAAATGCAATACTTTAACATTTATCAGTCCCTCTAAATAATTATTGTTCCTTCTTAACCACAGCTCCCTTTCTTTTATTTCCGCCCTATTTTTAAACTCCCTCTTAGTTTTATTCCACTCCCCAGCTATATTTTTAGAAGTAATTTCTATCCTCTTAAATAGCTCCTGAATAATCTCCACTACCCAATCCTTGAATTCCTTTCTTTCTAGCAGATTGGTAGTAAAGCATCAGTGTCTCATTTTTATTTCATTGCCCTGTTTTTTTTTATACCCATTACTGGCACACGGTCTGAAATAGTTATTGGATGTGTATCAAGACCTTCAATTAATTGTACATGTTCTTGTGAAATGTAAGTTCTGTGTAGCCTAGCCCAGTTTTTATATCTTGTGGAGTAATATGTAATTTCACTTTGAACTCCTGTTACCGAACCACATCTTCCATGCCAAATATTTTCATAAACTTCTTCAAAAATCTAATCTCTTTTGTTATAGTTTCCCTTCTGGGTCCTCCAGACACATCTGCTTCAAATCAAATTCCACTCCACACCTACAAGTTATATTCCTTGCTGTAAACTGGTTATTTCTCTCCTTTAAAGCAGTTTTAGGTGAACTATAAGTACATGCCAGTGTAATCCTCCTCCCTTGCCAGTAGCCCCTTAGCACAACAAATCTGCCATTATCTTCTTTTATCCTCTTCTATCACTATTGGAACTCCCCTTGCAATTAATATAAGTACTCTTCTTTTCCTTTGTCCTAGATATTCCATTGAATAACCATCCTGAAAACCTTTCTTTATTAAATTCACATGTTAATTTCTTTCCAAGTGTGTGTGTCCTGTAACATAGCTATTTGCACTGTATATTGTTTGTTTTAATATAGTTCACCATTCTTTCTTTTGTATATTTATCTGCAAGACCAGTGGCAGTTAAACACATTACAGAAAGCATCATTGTATTAAAATTTAATTATTCCCACTTCCTATGTCTAATATCTTTTTTTGTTAAATGTCTAGTTCCAGCTTTTGTGCTATAAGCATACACTGTTTTTCAGGTTGAACTTTTGTATAGTGGTTTCCTGTCGTATCCACTTGAGCCTATGTCGCATCTTACAAAACTTTTTGTTTTATTGAAAGCCCTTAAAAAAAAAAAAAAAAACGAACAACCCCCCGATACCTCCTAAAGCATATTATTTTAATACTAACACACAAAACTATGTACATCTTTAAATATTGAAGTTTTACCCTCCTAATAGGAACAAATGTCCCAAACTGACAGCAGATGAGTTAACCTTAAAGAAAGGTTATATTGTTGATGGCCTTCTTTTTTCAGCCTTTTCTTCCTCTGACTCCCATGCCAGCCAGGGAGTTTCTTCAGGCCCTGGGATGCATGACCTCTTCTATTCTGATGCTTCCTGCTGCCAGACTGTATATGTGGAAGCTTCAGTGGTACCTCACGTTGGTTTGGCTGCAGCATTGTCACCCTCTGACTTTCAATGCACCTCTCCTTCCCTGTCTCAAGAAGGAATTCATATGGTGATTTTGACTATTTGCTCTCATCCCAGCTGTGGTACTATTTGGATAAAACTAGGACTGTTCATAAGTCCAATCAGCATTTTGTTTCCTTTCATCGCAGGTCTTTGGGTTTGGCTGTTTCTAACCAAACCATCTCCTCCAGAATATCAAAGGCAATTTCCTTTTGTTATACTTTTCATGGTAAGTCTCTGTTTGCTTTGGTTAGAGCTCATTCTACTAGGACTGTTTCCTCTTCTGATGCCTTGTTTAAGTGGTTGGACACCAGTTCCATTCTTGAAGCTGCTACTTTGCCTTTAGTGCATACCTTTATTAAGCATTATAAGCTGGATATGGTTTCTATGTCCAGAGTAGGTTTTGCTGAAACCATTTTTGTGGGTTTGTTGAGGGCTTTTCTCAGCCTTCCACTTCCCATTCTGTTTTTTGAGCCTTTTTACTCTCCCTTCTTTTAACAGTACTCCCAACAGTGATGCAGAAGGACATAGTACAGTTGTGTAAAATCTTGCCATAACAGTAGATATCCTTCTCTTCACTGTTGCAGTATTTACTCCCTCACTCCAACCCCTCTTCTTTATTCTGCTTTTTTCCTCCTTCGGGATGTGCATGGACTCCTTTGTCCTACGAGGATTGTTCTCTCCTGGGGCAATTCAGTTATAGATAGTTGCATCTGTATGCCCCTTTTATGCCCTACATTTTGTGCAAAGAGCATAAATAGGACATATGGTGCAAACAAGGTCCTGTCAAGCTTTTCAATACTAGCCAAGCGAGGGGCGGCCCGGGACAGGACATCCCTTTTTTCAAGAATACTGCAACAGTGAAGAGAAGGACCTCTATTGTTATGGTAAGATTTTTACACAACTGTACTCTCTGACCCTTAACGAGATTTGGTAAAAGACTTTGGAACCTTCTCCCTGAACAATATCTGCAAAACCCTCTAGGACTCTCTGAACTAATCAACCATGGTTCCCCTCAAAGTTTGGAGCAGATGCCTGCAAAGCCTCAGAGGATGTTTGAAAAGACATACTTGCTGGCCTCTA
Source organism: Protopterus annectens (assembly GCF_019279795.1). NCBI lineage: Eukaryota > Metazoa > Chordata > Ceratodontiformes > Protopteridae > Protopterus > Protopterus annectens. The sequence continues at coordinate 1,119,148,258 of NC_056732.1, read as the reverse complement.
ATGGAGTCACTGCAGAGGAATCTGATGTAGATGCTATTACCCATTTTTAGTGGGACGTCCAGTGGAGGCTGAACAGCTAAAGAATCCGTCCAAGACTTCTTAGCCTTCTTACCTAGCAGGAGGAACTCTGGGTTAAAGGATTCTGCTGTAGTACCCTGGGATAACTGTTTAAGCTGTTGATTTTCAAGATAAAAGGCCAGGGAAGACAAACAGCTCCTGTGTGGCTTAGGCACAAACACCTTACAGATACTACAAGAGGTTTGGTTGTAGAAAGCATCCAAACAAAAAGACACTGTTCATGATGAAACGTATGGGGAATCTGCCTCCCACACTGACATTTTTCCTTCTTGGATGACATGAACTCTAGGTAGCAAAATAAAATACAGGACCAAGAAAAGAGAGAGGGGAAAAAAAACCAAGGGGGGCACTTATCTGACAGCTAGGTATTCAACACAGCAAGAAGGCGTTCAGACCAACTAGCAATAATGGCATTCAAATTGACTGCAAGTAAGTTCTAGGTAGCTGCATCTGTATGTCCCTTTTGTGCTGTATGTTCTGTGTGGGGATCATAGGTGCGACGTATGGTGCATACAAAATTATTAGGCTTTGGTATATTGACTGAGCATCAGGCTGCCCAGGGCGGGAGATCCTGTCTGTGTGGAATACTGCAGCAGTGATATAGAAGGACTTCTAAAGGGTCTTTACTTAGCACTGTCAGATAATTACTTCAGTACAGCATTAGTTGTGACATTTCAGAGTTGGACCTCAATATAGAATAAATTAGTAGTTCTTACAACATTGGAGGTAGGAGTAGAGGGATGAGTATGAGCCTTCTACCCAGCTACACACCCTGGTGTTATTCTAGTCACTTTATGTACACGCTGGTAGGGAGGCACACCTGACCTTATATAGCAGGACTAAATATCTCAAAACTGTACAAGCCAAACACTAATGTTCCATTAAGTCTTCTAGTTGAAGATTCTGATCATCTGTATTCTACTGGAATGATTCTGCTGAGAAGTGCTGACAGATTCTTATAAGTGTAAGGCATGATGTTAGATTGGGAAAAAAGAAGATATATGAATTAGTTTGGTGGCACACATCACTGGTGCATTGCAGAAGTAATATGGAACACTTAAACATTTTATTACATTCCCACTTTTAAAACTCAATGTACACGTATCTCGAGTCATATCTAAGGCACATTGGTCTTTTGGGCTAAGTCAATCAACAGAAAATGTGTATAATAAGTATACGTTCATCTACCCAAAACAGTACTATATAAAAGCCAGAGTGGATATTTTAATGTAGTCCCTTGCTCGTTGTTGTACTTCATGACAGCCAATATTCACTACAGAAGGACTTCTCTGTGGCAAGGGAGATTTATTTTCTAGCAGAGCAAAGATGTACTTGGTAAGTGACCTGTGTGCACCCTAATAGTTTGATTCATGGACTTGTTCAGTAATTTCCTGATCAAGTCAAGTGTTCTGTAACTTACTATCTGTAGCAGTGAGGGTGGGAAGACAATGGCAAGGGGTTTTTGAAGAAGATGGTAGAAGTGTGAGGTAACAAAGGAGTTAGATTTGTAGTTTGGAAGAGAAGAAATGTGTGGAAAACATGGAAAATGGGATACTTGTATAAGTATAAATGCACTGCTAGTCTCTGCCCCATTAAGTCAGAATGTATTGTGAGTTTGCGTGTAGTTCATGCCTGACCTTGGTTGTAAACTTAGATCACCACCATTGACCTGTTTGCAGAAAGCTCTGCCAAAGAGTTAGTACTATTTGGAGATCTTCACATCTAGTGGAATCCCCTAGCTGGCAGAATGAAATGGTTTCTGACCGCACATCCCTGGGCTCTTCGGAAGTAGTTCACCAGCCTGTCTGGATTGACTTGCATACTGGAGACCGAGCATATGCTTGATTAGATTCTGACCGGGAATCGAGAATATTCTAGGCTATGGTACATTAAACTACCTCACTGACCACTTGCCTGCCTGTGTTGTAGGTTCCCTCACAATAACTACCACCAATATATTCAGAGATCTAAAAAACTTTCCAGTAGATATAATCCAAACCAAAACTATTCCAAGTAGACCAGCCCTTTGTAAGACACCCTACTTAGTTAAATAATGCATTAGAAATTTTAATAGTATTGCCAGTGCATGTCTGGAGTATCTATCTTCGCCTAACCCAGTTTAGTAACAGCCACCCCATCCATAGCTTTGGGATTCAACCCAAGTGTGATTACTGCAGCAGTATAACACGATGAACATAGTACAGTTTTGTACCTACCATGAATGTAGATGTACGAGTGTATGTACTGCTGCAGTCCAGGTTACCCTCCCACCATCCCCTCTACATACCAGGGTGTTAGTTATAAGTCCATGTACATCAGTCAATTGGATGCATGTCTATATGGTGTATTTGCTAACGGCTAGTACTATTGTTTATCTACTAAGGTATTTTTCAGTAGTTATTTGTATTGCCTTCCTAGTTGGGGGCACCTGACATCTGGGGCAAGAAAAACTGAAGAAAATAGCGTTGGCTGCCTCTTTTATACCCCTGTCGCACTGACGTCAGGGAAGAAGCGACGACAACCGACGCCGGACCAAGACTTTGGGATTCAGCCGACTGCGGGACCGCCTGACTGCAGGATAATCCAAGTGTGATGACTGCAACAGTATATACACTCGAAGATCTACATTTATGGTTGGTACAAAACTGTACTATATTGCAGGGTTCCTGACTCTCAAGTTCTTTTTAAAAATCCTACTGCGGATCCTGAGACCATTTCACAGGGACCCAAGGGCATTAAGGCTACTACTGCCAAAAATCCTACCCCCTCTGATAGAGACTGCAGGGTGCTTGATAGATGGGGTAAAAAGGTATACACTTCTGCAACCTTGGCCATTAGGGCCTTAAACTGCCAGTTTCATATGTTAAAGTATCAGCAGCATATTATTGGATTGCTTAAACAGAAAATTATGTTGATTCCTGACTGTGCTGAAAATAAGGATTTACAGGGTTTAATGCATTCTGCTGAACAGATTGGAAAATCTACTTTGCAGTGTGGTTTTGATTCAATAGAGGCATCTTGCAGGGCTGCTGTCACTGGGTCTGTACTTAGAAGGCGTGCTTGGCTTAAGGAGTAATCTTGCTGGATGCTCCCTTAAGTCAGGACTGCCTGTTTGGCATCAAAGCAGAAGAAGTTCTTAAAAAGATGGAGGAAAAAGCTAAATCTATGCAAACGGTTAAAGATTTCCTACAAGTACAGCCTCCAAGATTTAGTAGGCATTGGCCCTGTAAGAATTGGTCCTTCCCTGCCTCTTCCAGGCCTTCTCGGTACAAACCCAGAACCAGCAGAACACCCAGGCTTCAGTCCCAGATTACGCACAGGACTAAGCAGTGGGGGGCTCCCACTTCCAAATCAGGGAGTAGTAAGACTCCACCTTTATGGTAAGCTGTCTCAATGACTTAACTTTAAAACTTCCAAGCACTTCTCAACTGACTGCTCCTTTAGGGGGAAAGATTGCTCTGCAGGCCAGAAACTGGGAACTCATTACCCAGGACAAATGGGTTTTAAATGTAGTTTCCCAAGGATACAGATTTCACTTCCACATGTTACCAACCCCAAATGGTTGGCCTGATCTACCCCCAAATCAGTGAGCAGAGGCTCAAAAGTAAGTACTCTCTCTCTTAAGCATAAAGGCTATTCAAACTGTACCACAAGAGGAAAAGGGACAAGGTTTATACTCAAGACTTTTTTCCTGGTACCCAGAAAAGACAACTAATGGTGTCCTATCCTGGACTTTTCTATCTTAAACACCTTTTTGGTGATTCCAAATTCAAGATGCTAACTCTTCACCAGTTGCTTCCTATGCTAGGCAAGGATGCCTGGTTGGCAACACTGGATTTAAAGGAAGCCTACCTGCACATCCCAATTGGGGAATCTTGCAGAAGATGCCTACGCTTCAAAGCAGGCTGCATACAATATCAGTTCTCTGCACTGCCCTTTGGCTTATCTACTGCACCCAGGGTATTCACAAAGTGCCTAGCACCAATCATTGCATTTTGCAGCCAAAGAAATATTCAAATATACCCATACCTGGACTATTGTCTAATTCAGGCAGAAAGCCAGGACATACTTTTGAATCATCTGGCATTTGTACAAAAGGTGCTAACTTGTCTGGGGTACACCATAAACGAAAAGAAATCACATCTTGTACCCTGTCAACAAATTATACTCCTGGGAGCAAGCTTGAACAATTTCCCAGATGGCTTTCCTCATGCCAGAGAAACAAATTCATTTGACAACTTACTTCACACTAATGGCCACAAAAACCTTGCTATCTGCAAGGCAAATACTGCAAGCCTTGGGGTTCATGGCCTCCTGCATTCTACTGATTCCATATACAAGACTGCATATGGGGAAACTACAATGGTATCTAAAAAGCCTATGGTGTCAACATTATCATGATCTAGAAGCAATGATTCCTATCGTAACTTGCCTACGGTTAGAGTTCCTTTGGTGGGCAGAGGCCTGCCACCAAAACAAGGGGCTACCATTCACTCTACCCCTTGCCACCCAAACCCTAAGAACAGACGCATCAGACTATGCAGGGGGGTTCACCTGGCAGGGAATTGCATTCAGGGCAAATGGAACCCAAGTCAAGTGCACCTGCATATCAATTAAAAAGAAATGTTAGCTGTACAGAGTGCTCGGACAGCCTTCAAGGACCACATTTCTTCCAGGACAATTAATGGTAAGGATGGGCAACACCACTGTTATGTGGTACATAAACAAGCAGTGGGGTACCCCTTCTTACCCCCTCTGCAGACTAGCCATGGCTCTGTGGAACACAGCCTTGAGCTACCAAGTGCATCTACAGGCTCAATTCCTTCCAGGAAAACTAAATGCACTGGCAGATGAACTAAGCAGAAATCTCATGGACCCACACAAGTGTAAACTGGAACCAAAGACTTTCAACACGCCGATAAACAAATGGGGGAGCCCAGATTATAGATCTGTTTGCCTCCCCCAGAACTAGCAATTGGACCAATTCTGCACAAAGGCTCCCCACAAACAAGCTTGGAAAGTGGATGCTCTGTCCTTCAGCTGGAAAAAGCTTGGAAAGTGGATGCTCTGTCCTTCAGCTGGAAAAATCTATCAGTTTATGCCTTTCCTACTCTGCCTCTCCTCTCCAAAGTACTACTAAAGATCAAACAGGACAAACCAAGGACGATACTAATTGCACCAGACTGGCCATGCCAACACTGGTACCCCTCTTGCGCAGTGTCACTGCTGGCTCCATGGCACCTGCCTCAGACCTCTACCCTGCTGTCACAGCAGGAGAGCCAGATTCTGCACCCTTAGCTTCAAACCTTGAACCTGGCAGCCTGGCTAATTACCTGATCTCTCCATTACCATCCCCCAGTAAACAAGTGTTGGATGTCATTTTGAAGGCAAGGAGGCCTAGTACTAGAAAGTCTTATGCTGAAAAATGGAAAAGATTCTGTGCCTGGAACCAAACTCAAGGGAATGGGCACAGCAGTGCCCAACTTACCTCAGATTTTTCAATAATTAACTGAGATGCTTCACAAGGGCCTTTTTTTTTCCCTCCATCAAAATTCACACCTCAGCCATTTCAGCTCATTACAACGCAGAACCACCCCTCTTCTCTCATCCACTGCTGGCAGGCTACCCGCAGTCTGCCTGAATTCCAAAGTCTTGGTCCGGCGTCTGTTGCTGTTGCCTCTTCCCTGACGTCAGTGCGCCAGGGGTATAAAAGATGCAGCCGACGCCATTTTCTTCAGTCTTTCTTGCCGCGCGGTGCCCGAAGCAAAAGCAGTTTGTAAGTGCCGGTCGGCCGACTCCTGAGATTTTCAAAATTGAATTTTAGATCCGAAGTCTTCTATAAAGCTTAAGTACCCCATTGGGGAAACATTTTCTTGCTCCAGACCAATGTCAGAAAAAGTTAACAATTGCATTTCTTGTGGGAAGCAAATGCCTCATAAGGATTTTCACTCTTCGTTGCCTAGGCCCTGACCACTACGTTGCTAGTTGTCGGTTTTGTGCTAGATTTAACCAACACACTATTAAGCGTCTGTACAATTTTGCTTTTCATTACTTTGGCCGAAGGTTTAACTACATAATGCTGTCGGAACAGCCAACGACCGGAGTTCATAAAAAGCGCAAGGAAAAAGAAAAGGACAGGCATCCGAGGTCCAAAACCGACGATGAAGCTTCTTCTAGGCCAGTCGCCGGTTCTCATTGAGGTGCTTTCGCAGCCCCTGACACCCACTACCTCAGAACCACAGGCCGCCTCCGACTTCCACGTGGAGACAGCTAGGCCTCTGGATACTCAAGGTATTGGACCTTTGGAAAAGATGGGTCCGGAGCCGCTGAGCAAGCATTGGCTTCTGAGGGTGTTTTCAGACCTACACAGCTTTATATCAAGCCAACTTCATCATCAAAGACTAAAACAGTTTTAAAGACAAAGAAACAAGTACAGCACTCAACAGGACAAACTTCCATGCCTAAGAAACAGATGCTCAAAATGGCCGAAGACCTAATTACTTTGATCAGGGGTTCTCATCCCCCTCCTGATAAGAGGCCCAGGCAAATCACTGAATACGATTCCTCTGATGAGGTTTCCATTTCCTCTGACTCCCCTTCAGAACAGGGATACTCTGTTCCTCCCTATGAGGATTCTTTTCCTCCCTATGAGTATTCTGATGCTGAAGAATGTATTCCTTCAGCTTCTCCTGCTGAGGATTACTCATTTGGGGAAACCTTGCATACCATGAGGGAGCATTTCCACTGGGAGAGCCAAGATTATTCTGATTCTAAGAAAAGGCTCAGAGACTTTCTTTTACTACTTCAGCACAGACTTCTTGCTATTCCTCCTGTTCTAGACATTGTAGATGATGTATTTTCAGAGTCCGGCCTGTCTCCCGACTCTTTACCTCCTGCACCTGTTAAGCCAGACAGATACTACAGGGTTCCAGATTCTCATCAATTTCTATATAAAAACCCTGCAGCTGACCCAGAAACTATTTCACAGGGTCCCAAAGGGGTCAAGGCTGCTACTGCAAAAAACCCTGTCCCCTCAGATAGAGATTCTAGGGCACTGGACAGATGGGGGGGGGGGGGGTTACACTTCTGCTACCTTGGCTGTAAGGGCTTTAAATTGTCAATTTCATATGCTTAAATATCAGCAATATTTAATGTCTCTTTTAAAACAGAAAATGTTGACAAATTCTGAATGTGCTGAGAACAAGGAATTGCATGATTTATTGCATGCAGCTGAACAAGTGGGAAAACATACTTTGCAATGTGGTTACGGTTCACTGGAGGCCTCTTGCAGGGCCGCTGTAACAGGCTCTATCATTAGAAGGCATGCTTGGTTAAAGGAACAGACTCTGCCTGATCATGTTAAAGCAAAATTATTGGATGCTCCATTACAGCATGATACTTAGGTGTTAAAGAAAATGGAGGATAAAGCTAAATCTATGCAGACCGTGAAGGATTTCTTACAGGTGCAGCCACCCAGATTTAGCAGGAACTGGCCTTCTAAAAATTGGTCCTTTCCCATGTCAGACAGGCCACAAAGAGGCAGATACAGATGCCCTAGAGGCAGACAACAGCCCCAGGGCTCATACAGGCCCAAACAGTGGGGTGCTTCTACCTCCAAAAGCGGAGAAGACAAAACACAGCCATATAGGAAATGGTCCCAATGACTTCCCTCTGCCAATGCCAAGTATTTATCTTTTGGCAGCATCCTTGGGAAAGCTAGCACTTTTTTCACAAAATTGGCACATGATTACCCAGGACAAATGGGTCTTAAATATAGTTTCTCAGAGCTACAGGTTCCACTTTCACACCCTTGCAAAGGCAAAAGGTATGCAAGACCTGCCACACAATCAATGGGCAGAGGCACAAAACCAAGTTTCATCTCTCATGGACATGAGGGCTATTCAGCCAGTGCCACGACAAGAGCAGGGACAAGGATTTTACTCAAGACTTTTCTTAGTACCAAGAAAGGACAAAGCATGGAGACCGATTCTGGACCTGTCTATTCTAAATACTTTTCTGGACGTTCCGAAATTTAAAATGTTGACTCTGCAGCAGCTTCTGCCCATGCTGGGCAAAAAGGCTTGGCTTGTAACTTTGGACCTCAAAGAGGCATATCTGCATGTCCCAATCAGACAGTCTTGCAGAAGATACCTCAGATTCATAGCTGGCTCAATGCACTACCAATTCTCTGCACTGCCCTTTTGCTTATCTACTGCGCCCAGGGTCTTCACAAAATGCCTGACACCAATAATTGCATTTTGCAGACAAAGAGGAATTCAGATATATCCCTACTTGGACGACTGCCTTATTCAAGCAGAGGCCAAAGACACATTCTACTAGCATCTGGCGTTTGTAAAAAGATTACTGATTTTCCAAGGGTACACAGTAAACAAAAAGAAATCAAAACTAGTACCCTCTCAAGAGATAATATTCCTGGGTGCATGCTTAAGTACAACTGCCCAGGTGGCTTGTCTCACGCCAGACAAACAAAGGCAACTGACTTCTTACTTCGAAAACATGGCAACAAAGACCCAGTTATCTGCAAGAAAAATTCTGCAGGCTCTGGGCTACATGGCCTCCTGCATTCTGCTAATTCCATATGCAAGACTGCATATGAGGAAACTACAGTGGTACCTAAAAAGTGTTTGGACTCAACATTGCCACAGCCTGGAATCATTAATTTCACTCATTCTCTGCCTGCAACAGGAGTTTCGATGGTGGGCACAGGCCTGTCGCCACAACAAGGGACAGCCATTCACTTTACCCACAGCCAGGCAAACACTAACAACAGATGCATCAGATTATGCCTGGGGGGCCCACATGGCAGGAAAATGTATTCAGGGCACATGGCCCCCAAGCCAAAGGCATCTACACATCAATCAAAAAGAGATGCTAGCTGTACAAAATGCCCTGACAGCCCTCAAGGACCTACTTCATCCAGGACAGCTGCTGATAAAGACGGACAACACCACAGTCCTGTGGTACATAAACAAGCAGGGGGGCACACATTCCTACCCCCTCTGGAGACTAGCTATGATTTTGTGGAACACAGCATTGACTTACCAAGTGCACCTGCAAGCACAATTCCTGCCAGGAAAAACAAATGCTCTGGCAGACGAACTAAGCAGAAACCTCATGGACCCTCACGAGTGGAAACTAGATCCACAAATCTTCAGCATGATAACAAGAAAATGGGGGCATCCAGACATAGATCTTTTTGCCTCCCCTCACAACTGCCAACTTCAGAGATTCTGCACAAGGACTTATCACAAACAAGCATGGAAAGTGGATGCTCTGTCATTCAGCTGGAACAACCTTACACTATATGCCTTTCCTCCATTGCCTCTTCTCCCCAAGGTACTCCTAAAGGTCAGACAAGAGAAGCCACAAATGATTCTGATTGCCCCAGATTGGCCACGCCAACACTGGTACCCAATCCTAAGGAGCTTGTCCCAAGGCCCAGCCTGGACATTGCCTCAAATTCCTCATTAACTGACCCAACAAAACAATCAGATCCTGCACAGCCAATTCAGAACTCTAAATCTAGCTGCATGGCGGATACTGTAACCATTCAGAATACACCTCTCTCTAAAGCGGTTATGAATGTCATTTTGGAGGCCAGGAGGCCCAGCACCAGAAAATCTTATGCAGAAAAATGCAAGAGATTCTGTGCTTGGAACCAGGCACAAGGAATTGACACGCTTGTTCCAAATATTCCTCAGATTTTACAATATCTAACTGAGATATGCTGGACAAAGGCCTATCCCTGTCATCAATTAAGATCTATGCCTCTGCCATTTCAGCTCATTATAATACAGACCCGCCTATTTTTTCATATCCATTGCTTAGGCAGTTCCTCAGGGGGACCAAAAACACAAGACCTCCAAGGAGAACACCAATACCTGCATGGGATCTCAATTTTGTCTTAGAAAAACTCACACTGCCTCCTTTTGAGCCAGCCAATACAGCTGAGATAAAATTCTTATGGAAAACAGCTCTGCTCCTAGCAATAACTTCAGCAAGAAGAGTCTCCGAGTTTACAGGCATTAATGGCTGTGGAACCATTTATTATCTTCCATCCGGACAGGGTTTCTCTAAGGACAAACCCAACATTTATGCCTAAGGTAGTGTCCAGTGTGGATCTTAACCAAACCATTCATTTGCCTACTTTTTACCCAAACCCGCAGAATAAAGGGGAGAGACTTCTGCATTCTTTGGACATACAGACAGCTACGCTTCTACTTGGACAAAACTAAAGCTTTCAGAAAGACTGAACAACTTTTAGTGGCATATGCTGCAGGATCACAAGGAAAGGCTATCTCAAAGCAGACTATTTCAAAATGGATAGGACACTGCATTCGTTTCTGCTATTCGCAACATGGTAAATCAGTGCCTAAGGGCATTAGACCACATTCTACCAGGGCAGCAGCCTTCCTCAGAGGAGTACCAACCAAGGATATTTTGGAGGCTGCAACTTGGACTTTAGTGCACACTTTTACTAAGTGCTACCACTTGCCTCTTTACTCTAAATCTAGAGTAGGCTTTGCCACTGCAGTCTTGCAGGGCCTTATAGCCACTCCTAAGTCTATTTAGACCCAGCCGCCCAACCTCAGCTTTGGGATTCAACCCAAGTGTAATGACTGCAACAGTGAAACACGATGAACATAGTACAGTTGTGTACCTACCATAAATGTAGATGTTCGAGTGTATTCACTGTTGCAGTCCAGGTTACCCACCCACCATCCCCCTTTCTTTGCTGGGACTTTTCTGTACTTCTCTATCCTATACAACCTATGTGGTGTATTTGCTTGTAGATGAAGGTGTTGTTTATTTTAGTGCATGCTTTTATTAGCAATGTTTTTTAGCCTACCCTTTTGGGAGCACCTGAAATCTGACAAGAAAAACTGAAGAAAATGGCGTCTGCTGCATTTTTTTATACCCCTGACGCACTGACATCAGGGAAGAGGCGACAGCAACCGACGCCGGACCAAGACTTTGGAATTCAGGCCGCCTGCGAGTAGCCTGCCAGCAGGATAACCCAAGTGTAATGACTGCAACAGTGAATACACTCGAACATCTACATTTATGGTAGGTACACAACTGTACTTTCCTCAGAGGGGCCAAAAACTTAAGACCACCCAGGAGAGCCCCAACTCTAGCCTGGGACCTTAACTTTGTATTGGAAAAACTCACTCTTCCTCATTTCGATCCAGCTGCAAGTGCAGAGTTAAAATTCCTTTCTTGGAAAACCGCCTTCCTTTTAGCAATCACTTCAGCAAGAAGGGTATCTGAATTACAGGCCCTTATGGCAGTGGAGCCTTTCATCATCTTTCATGCGGACAGGGTATCCATCAGGACCAATCCCTCCTTCATGCTCAAGGTTGGGGTATCCATTGTGGCTCTTAACCAGTCCATTCATTTGCCAACCTTCTTTTCTAATCCACACAACAAAGGGGAACGCATACTGCACTCCTTAGATGTGCACAGACAACTTAGATTTTACTTAGACAAGACTAAACCTTAAAGGAAATCTGAACTGCTGGTGGCATTTGCTGCAGGGGCAGAGGGGAAGGCTATTTCAAAGCAAACCATTTCTAAATGGATAGGCCATTGCATTCATTTCTGCTATAAGCACCATGGAAAACCTATCCCACTGGGGATTAGACCCCCATTCAAACAGGGCTGCATCTACCTCTGCAGCCTTTCTCAGAGGTGTCCCTACCAGGGACATCCTAGAAGCTGCTACCTGGAGTTATGTACATACTTTCACCAAGCATTACCATTTGCCAGTTTTCTGTAACTCCAGAGCTGGCTTTGCCACTGCAGTCTTGCAGGGCCTTATAGCTGGTCCTAATGCTATCTAAATTCCTCCTCCCATCCAGCAACAGTGAAACACGAAGAACATAGTATAGTTGTATACACTTACCATAAATGTAGATGTTCGAGTGTATTCAGTTGCAGTCGTAGTTACCCTCCCTCCAGCCCCCTGACATATTTTGGCTATACCTCTATTCTCCTTTACTATGGTGTGTGTGTGTGTGTGTGTGTGTGTGTGTGTGTCTATATATATATATATAATATATATATATATATATATATATATATATATATCTATATCTATATATATATATATATATATAGATATATATATATATCTATATATATATATATATATATATATATATATATATATATATATATAGATATATATCTATCTATATATATATCTATATATATATATATATATATATATATATATATATATATCTATATATATATATATCTATATATCTATATATATCTATATATCTATATATCTATATCTATATATATATATATATATATATATATATATATATATATATATATATATATATATATATATATATATATATATATATATACAATATGAATTTAATTGCTTCCCATTAGGAGGGCACCTGACCTATCTGGGGCAAGAAAGTCATGGAACAATCGACGCAGGACCCAAGACTTTGATAATCAGGCCAACTGAGGGCTACTGCAAGCAGATAACAAAATGTGATGACTGCAACAGTGAATACATTCTTAACGTCTACATTTATGGTAAGTGTACACAACTGTACTTTTAGCATTGTCATCCTCTAGATTTCATAATGCCCTCCTTCCTTGTCTAAAGAAGGAGTTTTAGTGGTAAATTCTGCAATTCACCCTCAACCCAGGCCTGCCCTCTCTTGTTCCTTCCCAAGAGCTGTTTACAGATGCTTCAGACATGGGGTGGAGGCTGCCTGTGGTCACCTGAAAGTTCATGGCCTTTGGCCTCTCCTTCAGAAATCAAACTATATGAACATCAAATAGATGAGAATTCAGATTCTGGCCCTTCAGGCTTTTTACTCCTTGCTCTCTCCAGGCCCCCTGAAGGTGTGCATAGACAATACCACAGTGCTGTGGTATGTCAGCAGGTGGGGTGGGGGGGCAAAATATTGCCTTCTTTTCAGGCTGGCTGTTCAGACCTGGGATCTGGCTGTCAGTAATCAGCTAGCTCTTCAGGCAGTATATGTTCCTTCAGAGCACTGTCTAGTGGCAAATTGTTTGAGCAGGTTCAAAACACGGGCTCGTGAATGGTTTCTGGGCATAGTTCATTCATTGGCTATTCCTCCGGTAGATATTTTTGCCTCCTCGTTGAACTGGCATCTCCCTCTTTTCTGTTTCAGAGAAATGTGTCATCTAGAGTAGAAGATGAACACCCTTCCCTTAGAAGGGGATGTTTCTCTATGCTTCTCCCTTCTTCCTGTACTTTCCCGAATCCTGCAGAAGATTCAGCTGGACTCCCCAAAGATCTTGCTATTGACTCCCATGTGGCCAAAACAGCGCTAGTTCCCTCTCATAATGCCTCTGGCCAGGGGCTGTCATCGCAAGTTACCTCACTGGTTGGACCTCATCACACAGGATGAGGGGTCACTCATCCATCTCCACTTGTCCACTCTTCTCACTCTGTGGCTAATAGAGTTTTGATCCCTTTTAAGCACCTCTTTTCTGAGTATGTGCTTAGGGTTGTACATGAGACAAGAAAACCTGCAACCATAAAGTGGTATATGTCCAAATGGAAAAGATTTTCTGTCTGGTGTCATCCTAATAGCAAAGACCCTTTTTCAGTGGGGGGGGGGGGTCCTTCTGATTCTCGTCTGTTTGTGTGAGTAGCTCCATTCTGGCTTGGCCTAGTCTTCTGTGAAGACCCATCTGTCAGCTGTTTCTGCCCGTTTGCCCTTGAATCTTCCTTTGGCTTCTTGTTTTGAGGTAAATTTCTTAAAGGCATCTTGCATGTTAGTCCCCCAAGGAAGAGTATTCTTCCAACTTCGGAACTTAATTTTGTTTTGGAAAAGTTGACTCCAGCTCCCTTTGAGCCTGTAGTTTCAGCTTGTCTGCAACACTGTACCTGGAAAACTGCCTTATTTGCTCTTACGTCTGCTCATAAGGTTTCTATGCTTTGGGCCCTTGTGGCCATTCATCCTCCTTTGGTCTTTCACAGAAACAAGTTGCGTCTTCATACTAATCATTCTTTTATGCCCAAGGTTGTTAATGAGTTGTCCTTAAATCAGAAAGTACAACTCCATCCATTTTTCCTTCTCCACAGTCTGCTAGTGAGAGGATACTGCATACCTTGGATTTGCACAGACAGCTCAGCTATTATTTAGATAAAACTAAGACCATTCATAAGTCTGACCAGCTTTTGTTTGTTTTCATCCCAGGGCTTTGGGTTTTGTGGCTGAAAGCCAACCTTCTTCTCCTGGATATCTAAGGCCGTATCCTTGTGTTATTCCTTTCATGGCAAGTGTCTGTCTTCAGTTAGAGCTCATTCCACTAGGGTTGTTGCTTCTTCTGGTGCTTTCGTCAAGGATTTGGACACCAATTTCATCCTTGAAGCTGCTACTTGGTCCTCAGTGCATATCTTTACTAAACATTATAAGCTGGATGTGATTTCTAGGGCCAGAGGCAGGTTTTGCTAGGGCTATCCTGCATGCATTTGTGGAGGGTTCTTCCTAGCCTTCCACCTCCAGCTCCTTTTCTTGAGCTTTTGTATTCTGCCTAAGGTGAAGAGTACTGCAACAGTGATATAAAAAGACACAGTGCAGTTGTGTAAAATCTTATAATAGTAGAGGTCCTTCTCTTCACTATTGCAGTATTCAGTCCCTCCCTCCACCTCCCCTTTCTTTTGGATTTGATTTGTTTTCCCTCCTGGCCAAGAGTTCCCCCTTTTCCTTTTCCATTTTCTCCACTCGGATGTACGTATCTTCCTTTTTGTCTTGGAGACTGTTCTCTATTGGGGTAATTCAGTTCTAGGTAACTGCATCCATACATCACCTTTATGATCTACATCCTGTTCGAGGAGCATGTGTGCGACATATGGCGCATACAAGATCTAAAGGCTGTGGTATACTGGCCAGATGTTGGCTTATCCTTGGCAGGAGATGTGTATGGTCAAGAATACTGCAACAGTGAAGAGAATGATGTCTACTGTTACTGTACGTTTTTACACAACTGTACTATCTTCAGAGCAGTTTTGATACCCACTTATGGGGTTGGGAGGGTGGTCTAATGGTTAAGGTGTTTGCCTTACAAACACAAGGTGCAGGGTTTGAGTCTCACAAGGCATAATTGGCTAGGCTTAAAATGGCTCTCACGGGCAGTTAGCTTAGTACTAATCTATGAACCCACTACCTCTTCGATGTTTTTCCTTTCTGGCATACAGGAACTTATGTATATTGTTACATTGCTGAGTTTATATTCGTTAGGTATGATCCTTATTGCTGTTTCTCACAGGAAGAACCAAATATGTAGTTGATTAATGTTAATTTAATATGCCACAGTGCCACTTGCCAGCCAGTTTAAGGTGGTACAGTGGCACAGGACTAATGTTAACCTCTCATCTGTGGACAATCTGCACTGTAAGGGGAAAATAAACAGTACAGGGCCGAGAGGTAAAAGAAGACACAACCATTGCTACATAAGTGTCTCTTAAAAGAAGTACCTTGCTAAGATTGCAAAACATATGGAGTCTTAACAGCAGGAGTTTTGCTATCCTGTAGATGAAACTGTAAGTAGATAATGGGAGGGAACTTACTGGTGTGTTTGGGAAGTGGACTGTACTTTTTGTATATCTCCAGTAGTGTTGATGTCCAGTCCACAGTGACGGAGTGGCTGGGTTAATACACAGAACACACTAATTTAGTGATAAGAAATGTGCCGAACTTTTATAAACCCCATAGACCTAAAAGCTTAGAGATGCACAGGGTCATTTTTAAGAGGTTATGCAAAAGGAGGTAGAAAGTATGAACTTGTTTGTTTTGTCATTCAGAAGACAGTTGAATTGTGCTATTGCAGTTTTATGATTAGTATTTAACTAAATGACTTGGTTTAGCATTTATGACTAATGAACATTTAGTAGGTAATTGGGCTGAATATTTTTGTGACATGAGCCTCACCAGTGGAAGATAGTACCAGAGAAAATACAGTAGAGAATTGATTATCTGAATTAATTGGGACCTAGGGTAGTTCAGATAATCAAACCTATAATTAAACCGGATAAAATCTTTTTTTCTGCATGCAAGAATACACTTTTCAACCATTCAGCGATTTCACTGGACAATAAAAAGAATATTTTTCACATGAGTTGGCTACAAGCTCAAAAAACATGCTCCAAGTGAATACGTATAATGTTTACATATTCAGACTTTAAAATTTTCCTACCCGAAAACTTTGGATGGCTGGTTCGGATAACTGACATTTCTGATAATTGATGTTCGGATAATAGACTCTCTGCTGTACAGAATTACTTTGAAATAGGATATTCTGCCAGCTAAGAAAACAACTTAGATTTAAAATATTTCTCCATTGTGTTTATTAAGAGTTTAAGGGTTTATTTCTGGTGTTATGGACCCTTGTTTGCTTACAGATACAGTGGATGCGACCCTTTTGTATTGTAGGCTTTAGCATTAATAAGGCTAATCATCTATTGTCTGGCTATGTAGTATAGCGGTATTATGCCTCAGCTAGTGGTCAAGTAGTGCAAGGTTTGATTCCCTCAGCTTCCATTGCCTAACTGTGTGACTTTGAGCAAGTCACTTAAGCAGACACTGCTTCCAGGCTGAGTCTGAAAAAGGTCCATGGAGGTCCATGCTCTACCCTGTAAAACAAATACAATAAAGTAAACTATGGCTCAGCTGATCTCTGTTTAATTATTTGGGCACTGGAAGAGCTGAGTAGGGAAGGGTGGGAGTTAATTGGATTATGTCGGCTCTCCCATGCTGGGAGAATAATTTTTGTTATCCTGGTCAGCTGATTTGCCCCATGCAGGTAGAGACTTGCATGTAACCAGTGGCTGTAAGCTTGAGGAATGTATAAATGGTGATCCCTGGCCAGTTATTGTAGCCATGATGCAGCATGTATATGAGAGCGTGATTGCAACGAGAAAGGATGTAGGTTGCCCCCACCATGACTTGGATGCCCATGTCAGCCAGCAGGGTTAGGGCTAATACGACTGCTTATGTTCCAGCAGCACCACTGATTGCTCTCACCCTTTTGATGGGGGAACAGATGGATAGTCAGCAGGCACAGGGGCCAGGAAAATGGATACAGCAAAAAATGATGAATTTCAAAGCTTTGATATATATATATATATATATATATATATATATATATATATATATATATATGTAAAACTCACAGTATCCCACACTTACTAGAGTATTGAACAGTGTTTTGTTTATTTTTGTCAGAACCTTGACTGTAATCTCCTCTCCACATGTAATTCATTTTGAATGTTTTGTTTCTATTGTTAATATTTTTTGCAGATATGTCTGCTTAATTCTGTCTTCCGAGACTGGTGGATTTAAATGGCTGACAAAGTGAACACTTTTAGTGCAGCAGTAACTTACTGTCTACATTTCCTGATCATAGAACTGTTTGTGATAGATGAGACTTAGAAGCTTATAAATGGTAACTAGATAGCATGTTTCACTGTTTCAGAAGCTGCTGCCAGATCCACAGTTGTCCTCCTTTAGTAGCCTGTCACTGTGCTTCCTTGACTGTCAGAAACGGAATCCTTTTCATTCATTGCCTGTACTAAAATAACATGCCATGGCCATGTCAGTTGGGGGTGCATCATTGTAGACTGTATGATTGGTTATTTAGGGTATATAGTGACACTGTATGTGTATGCTTTGTTTTGAGAGCCAGACAAACATGCTCACAATCATTTCAATTGTTGGGTTATTTCAGTATTTAAAGTTAGACAGTGATAATACATGTGTTTCGCTGCTATTGACTTTTAGATTATTATTGTTAATTGTTTAGTTTATAGGTCATTTTGATACTCAGCTGACAAAGGACAGTATTCATTAATTGTGAATGGGTGGGGTCTTGTTTCTTTTTGATCAGACTTTGGAAGGTCTCAGAAATCTTACTCAAGATATTCTTTCACACATAATATATGTGGGTGCATGGTTTACTTTACCAGTGACGTCACTGGGTTCTTTCAATCAGTGTTTTGTTACTCATGAGACTTAAGATGCTTTGTAAGAAGGGCTGTTTTCCTTTTACTGATGGCTGATGTCCAGAGGGATTTGTATGATGTTACTTCTGATGACTAGGGACTTCTGTCATGTTTCCTTTGGCAGTTTAGGTCTGTCATTCTTGTCATTTTTATTGTTATGGGGATGAATATTGGTTGGAAGGCATCATTTCTTTAATTGGAATTTTATGGCTGCACTCTTTTTTGGGGATTTTCTTATTTGGACCCACAGTTGATCATCATCTTCAAGGCATAAAGGAGACAAGCTAATCCCTTTCAGCTGCTAAGACCAGTGTTCATTCTCCCTAGCATTTCCTTTCTAGGATCCAAAGGAGCATGTCCTGCAGAGCCTGTAACATAAAGATGTGGAGTCAAATTCATCATCTCCAGGGAACCATCACTCTTACTGGTTGAACTGGAGATAAGAATGTAGAAACTCCTGTAAAAAGGGGGTCTCATATGTCTTGACTCTCATACCAATCCTTTCCCTGACAATGAAAAAAAAAACTCTTGTCTCATTCAGGAAGAATGAATGCCCAGATCTTCAAGATCCAAAGTTAACAGTATCTCTGCTCCACTTACATTGATAGTCAGGCTGTTTTGAGTAGGTTGATGGATATTTTGTCCTCCTCCCAGTAACCTTCCACAAAGAACGTATGGAGGTGTAACTTTCACATTGTATGGTGTATCATAATCTAAATTCCTTTTTATTTCCTGTGCTCACAGTACTTCAGTGTTTGACAGGAGTTTTTGACTCTGCCCTTACCTGTTTGTCAAGTCAAGGTAAGTTGGCCTGCTTGTACCTTACTTTCATGCTGGACAGGCTTCTACTTTAAGGTGTGCAAAACCTTTCTTTTACAGCCTGATGTAAAAGAGCCAGTTCCTCCTTGTGACTTGTTATTTCATGCAGGAGGAGATGATGTTTGACCCATGTGTGCTTATTAAGACCATTCCACTAAGGCAACTGCAGCCAGTAGTGTTTTTTGACTGGGTGTGTCTGTATCTGGTCTGTTCTGGAAGCAGCTAACCTGGTCATCTGTCCACACCTTCACTAGGCACTGTAATCTGGACATTGCATCTAGTGCCAGGACAGTATTTATCATGGGTGTTCTGCAGGGACTTCTGCAATCTAGTGTGTCCAGGGGCAGCCACACACCGTTTTGTAGGCTTTGGGAGTCTTCCCAAGAGTTATGAACATAGTATAGCTGTGTTAGGAATTATGAGCATAACTGTGTATGTCACGGTTTGCTCCCCTGTTCCAGTGCCAGTTCCCTCCTGCCTCCCCTCTTCTTTAATTGCTTTGGCATCCTTGAGTTGGAGTTGCTATCCTCCTGTTCTTCCTGTCTGTTACCCTGGCCAGATGCCCTCCCTCCTTAGGTTGATGTAGAACCTGGAGAGGCAGCTTGGGGGCCTTCAGGTTGGATTGACTTCCTGGGGATTTCTTCCACCAGGATGTGCTCTGGCTTCAGATCATAAAAATCTCCATTGCCAAGATGAGTAAAAAAACTGAAGATGACATGGGTGGACATGCTTTTTGTAGTACTAATAATTGCGTCCAGGTGGAAAGGGTTTGGAAAGGGTGTCTGCCCTGCGTGGAGGGAGAAGGGTTGCCAGTCTTTGGAAGATAGGCCAGCTGTCGTGCCTTTTACAGCCAAACTCCCTAAAGTTATTGTTACACTGACAGTTGCATGTTCGTTTTGCTACACTTCTGCTTTCTCATGTGTTAACACAACTTCTCATTTGCAGTTTTTCTAATTGCTTTTGAATGAAAGCAGTTTAGAACAGCAAGAAATCCTAGAGAAGTGCTGTGTGCTGTTTGTTGACCTTTGAACTGAACAGCTTTACAGTTCTCGTATGCAGTAGAAAAGCAGCTTTCTGGTTATCAACATGAAGAATGACTCAAGAATCCTAAGCTTAATTTTTTTTGTACGATTTTTTTTCTAAACTGCATAGACACTTCCTACTTGAGCTGTAAATACTACCATCTTCTATTTTTCTTTGGCTGACATTATAATTTGACAAAGAAATTTGCTGAGATATTGGGGAAGTTGATAAGAAATGAGCGTGTGACTTTGATTTTCTACTGCAAGCCACGGCATGATGTAAACAGCTGCTTGTCCCACCTCCACCTTTGAAATACTGCTGACACTGTAATCACTTCCTACATGCGCAGAGTTTCTCCTGGTCCCACTATTGTTACTATTCATGTGCTAAAAAAACAGTAGCTGCTGTACTATAACTCAGTGTCCTGTTTGCTGTTTACTGTTCATTGGGAAGTGTACAGCTTGTGGGTATCAGTGTCGCATCAGATTAGTTAACAGATCCAAATGTTTTCCCATGAATTGTACTAGAGTGAGGAAGTTTGATTAAGATAGGCACGGAAGTTGTGAACATGTATTGAAGTTTGTTTGTTTATTTTTCTGGGATGGAATAGTCAAGAAGTTCGTTTCTCATCGGTATGGTTTTATGCCTTATTGCAGCCCTTTCCTCAGGTTGAGTATCTGCAGTATAACGAACTGCACAGTCTTCTCTTTAGATAACTAGTATAGTAAATTAAAATGTTTGGGATCAGGATAGTTATTGCCTAACTTCTGTAGGCTAACACAATCTAGTACATTCCAGTTAATATCAGTGACACAGCAGAAACTACTGTATTTATTTTTTATGAATATTTTCTGCCTGAAAATGTCTAGATTTCTCAAACATCAGTAAAGTTTGTTCGAGTTCTCGAAGTCTCCATTAGTATATGTTGTGGCACCAACCCAACAGGCTTAACTGATCAAACATTAAACACAAACAGTAAAATGACAAGTTCAGAGTTTCTTTAAGAAATCTTTCATCTTTACTGATGTATTAAGTGATAATACTTGAGTTTAGTGTCACTGAGTTCATTTGCAGTAGGCGTGCCATTATGTGTTACAGTACAAAATCAGGAGGGGCACTGAGAGAGAATGTAATGAATGGATCAGCAAGCACATCTTTGTAGTGCGTGGGTGTATTAATATTCCCAAGGAGTTGTGCAGCAGACCTTTATTTAACAGATTAACTGTAGACCTCATCTGTCATATTTTAAACTTTGTATATGCTGTTCAGACAGACTAAATTAAATTATATTTTAGACTTAAAAGCATTGCGACAGGTGGAGGGTTAAGTCACTGCAACTTCAGCTTTCATCTTGCTGACATTGGTTTGTAACTAGGTCTTTGAGTTACTTAGCGGAACAAAGAGGTGTGATAACTTTTACTGGACCAGCACAGATTTTGCAATACAGCCACTCAAGCTTTCAGAATTACATGATCCGTTTATCGGGGCAAAATGCTTGAGTAGTTGTGTTGCAAAACCTGTGCTGGTCCTAACAAAAAAAAAAAAAATCACACCACCTCCATTATTCCAGTGTTTTTTGTTTTTTCATTGAATAAGCATGGCACGTCTCCTTTTTTTTTTCTGTGAAGTACTTAGTTGATGTATCCTATTTCTTTGTAAAATTCAGTATTTGGAGGCGTCTGTGCCATGTTACAGGACCCAGCTTTGTTATTACTGTAGTACATCGCATGAGATTTTGCGCAGATGTAGACGTGGTGTTAGTGAGTGACAGGTGAAAGGGCCACGTCCTTGTATGGGAAACATGCATGATTGACAGCCATGCCGATGCAGCATGAATATTCATTGTCTACTCGTAGTTTACCCATTTCCTCAATGTAGCACGATCTCGGAATTGGTATAGTTACACACTGGGTTCAGGGGACTTGCTCCCCTACAAAAACGAATGAAAAAAATATTTCCAGTTATAGTGCTGTTATTTTTTTTCCTTCATTTTTGCCAGGGGGGCTTCACCCCCCGCACCCCACATGTGGGGGGCTTCACCCCCCCCCCCGCATGCGGAGGGCTTCACCCCTCCCAATTAAATATACCAACTCCGAGATCACAGTACATTGAAGAAAAGGGTAAACTATGAACAGACGATGAATAGTCATTATGCCATCAGTATGAATATTACTTGCATATACTGACAACGTCATCAGTTGTTGGATGGTGGGCAAGGTTTAGGCAGGACTTTCTACTGTGCATCCTGCGAGATACTACATTAATACAAAGCCCAGGACCCTTTGTGGATTTTACCATAGACCACCCGTGATTTAAAAATGTCAGTAGTTCACCACTAGACAATTTATTTCTTGAATCTTGTCTGCTTTAATAGCCATTTGACTTGCTTTGAGCCAGTGTATGAACTTCATTTATTTTTTCAGCAGAGATAGACTTCTGAGGGGGATCTCATATTTACACAACATGTAGTTCTGAGGTGCTGTATAAAATTTAATTTAAACGATAGTGTTTCTCCTTGCAGACTTAACCAGAACACTTGTCCGTCATTAAATAAAGATCTGCTCAAACCCGTAACTACGTTTTTTTTTTCTTCTGGAAATAGGGCTTCTTGCTATGTTTTGCCAAGTTAGCTGCAGCCAGGATCCAACATTTTGAACAGTTATCCTTATTCATAGTCTAAAAATGTTATGTATCCTACATGTGGCAGGTCTTCCTGCAGCAACAGTAGCAGATAAATTCATCTTATTAGTATAATACAACCTGAATGCTGCAAGAATTTGTCATCTGTGCTGCTGATACTAGTTTTCTGTGTATGTATTCTGCTTTGACTACTGTAGTATATATAAAATACTTAATTTCTGTTGTTCTCTTTTTATGGTCTGTCTTGACTGCTGCAACACTGGCTTTGTGTAATCTATTCATTTGGTTTACATCTGTAACCCTAGGCTGAACCTGAAATTGGTCTAGTGCGATCGATAAATTCCTCCAGATAGCAAAATACAATAAACAGCAAGACAACACCTCAGGGCTCATGGTTTCCACCATTCTCACAGAGATCTTTTGGAATCAAATCCCTGCCCCCTTGAAGCAACCAACATGTCTTCTACGGAGTGTTGTAGCAGGTTTGCTAGTTTAGTATATCTTCACATTGTTAAACTGGAAATGTCTTTCAGCCCCCTTCCCATCACAGATTTCAGCAGCAGGTGCTTCATGTTTTGCATGGGTAGCAAGTTTATGCAAAGTACAAGCATATGGGTCTTCAAACGATCACATAAATAAAAAGAAGATTAGGTCTGTGACCTTGGCTGTAAAAACACTGCAGCACAACCCCTGCCAAGACACCGTACATCTAAACATTGTCAGCCCCACAGTTATTCGGTGAATACTAAACAGGCAGGAGGGAATTTGAGCTTGCTGTACTGTGCAAAGAAGCCACATATTTGTAAATAGGGCATTTGGACTGCAGCGTCGAACGTGTAGCCCAGTTATGTTTAGAAGGACAGAACAGAGTAGTGGACTGAATCCCAGACTGTTGAGCTGTGAGGTAGAAATCTCTTCAATGAGACACTGTTCTGCTTATAATATTTGCTGGGATGTGTTTCTGGGCTAGGCCCATTTTCTGCAGAAGCCCACCAGATATAACTGTAGCAGATAAAATGTTATGATTAACTTTTTTTTTTTTTTTTAAATACTGTTGAGTCCATATATAAATCACA
Organism: Protopterus annectens; assembly: GCF_019279795.1. Lineage (NCBI taxonomy): Eukaryota > Metazoa > Chordata > Ceratodontiformes > Protopteridae > Protopterus > Protopterus annectens. The sequence continues at coordinate 1,119,124,591 of NC_056732.1, read as the reverse complement.
GTATACACTGATCTTTGCAGAATAATGTCAAAGATTTAGGCAGTAACAAATAGTGTGAAGTCATATTCATGCGATGTCATTAATTCATTCAGCTTACAGCTGCAGTAATTTGCATTTCCACACACATCTGCATATTCCTAAGCAAAGCAATTTGTATATGCAAACCAATTAAGAGGGAAGAGATGCAGAATGCTTATTGATTCATATTAGTAGCGTCACAGATGGAAAATCTAAAGCATTTAGTTTGATGGCCAGCAAGGAGGTGTACAAATTATATTAGGAAGATAAATGTCCATTAAAGTACATGAAGAAGAAATTGTAACTGCATTCAGACATAGACCTGAAATTAAATTGATTTTGGCTTTGAGCAGTACGGACAAAAAGCAAAAACCTAGTTTTGCAATGTAAGGAAGAGGTGTTGGCATTACAGAATGCAGTTATGACAGGGTACTGCAAAAAATGGAGAATTAAGCACACCTCCTTAAAAGACATGAAACTGCCTGTATGCCGATCTCTGTCACAAGTAAAGAACAGTACATTGTTTTTTGCACACTCTTGTTCTGTTAGCAGGTGGGGTTAAGTCCTGGACATGTTTTCCATGGACTCGGAAGGAATGTTCCTAAAACATTCCTTCATTCCCTTTGATGCCTTCTCTGCATGCACTTTCAAGCAGAAACATTTAAAGTTCCTCTAGGTTACGGTTTGTTGACCTGGAGGGTTTGCTTCCATGCCTCTTTCTCTTCTGGCCACTCTAGGCATAGCTCTGATGTTCTTTGTGTTTCACTGTTGCAGTCATTACATTTGGGTTATCTGCTTGCAGGTAGCAGTCAGTCGGCCTGATTAACAAAGTCTTGGGTCCTGTGTCGGTTGCTGTCCCTTCTTCCATGACATCAGGTCGTCGGGTATAAAATATGCAGCAGATGCCATTACATCAGACTTTCTTGCCGTGCGGTGCCCGAAGCAGAAGCAGTTCGCAAGTGCCGGTCGGCCGACTCCTGAAATTTTTGTTTTCGAGTTTCAGAACCGAAGTCTTCAACTAAATCTAAGTACCCCGTTGGGGAAACTTTTTCTTGCTCCTTACCAATGTCAGTAAAAGTTAATAATTGCATTACTTGTGGAAAGCAAATACCTCATAAAGATTTTAATTCGTACTGTATTCCTTGCCTAGGCCCTGACCTTGACGTACCTTGCTGTTGGTTTTGTGCTTTATTTAATCGGCGCACTATCCGTCGTCTGTATATTTTCACCACTAAATATTTCTGTTCTCAGTTTAATTATCCTGAAATGTCATTGGTCAGCCTTCCGACTACTGGGATCCCGAAAAAACGCAAAGATAAATAGAAACAGGCCGCCGAGGTCCAAAACCGCCGCCGACGCTTCTCCTAAGCCAGTCACCAGTTCGCCATACTCAGTGAAGCGCTTTCACAGCCCCTGATACCTGCTACTTCTTATTCACAGGCCTCTACTGAGACCCATTCGGAGTCCGGTATGCCGCGAGATGCTTCAACTATGGAACCCGCGGATGTCTCTACTTTGGATGGGTCCAGAGTCGCTGTGCAGGCACTGGCTTCTGAGGGTGTATTCAGGCCTACGGACTTGCATATTAAACAGACTCCTCCTTCACGGCTAAATCTCAAACCATGCCTAAAAATACGACGCCCAGGCCACGTGTTCAGGCCTCTATGCCTAAAAAGCAAATGATAAGAATGGTTGAAGATCTAATAACTCTAATCTGGGGAAACCAACCCCCCCCCCCTCCTTCTAAGAGGCCTAGGACTGAAGTTGTTTATGAATCTTCTGACCAGGATTCTGTTTTTTCTGATTATTCTGATGATCTGGATTTGTCCTTATCTACTTATGAGGATTCTGATGCAGAAGACTCCATTCTCTCTGCTTCCCCTCCAGAGGATTTTTCTTTTGTGGAAACCTTACATACTTTAAGGGAGCATTTCCACTGGGAAAGCCAGGACTTTTCTGATTCAAAAAAGAGGCTTGGGGAATTCTTACTCCTTCCTCAACATAGGCCTTTAGCTATTCCTCCTGTGCTAGACATTGTTGATGATGCTTTTTCGGAATCTAGTTTGGCCCCTGATTCTTTGCCTCCTGCTCCCAGAAAACCTGACCGATACTGCAGGGTCCCTGAGTCACACAAGTTCCTTTTTAAAGATCCTATTGTGGATCCAGAGACTATTTCACAGGGGCCCAGGGGCATTAAGGCTTCTACTGCAAAAAATCCTACCCCTTCTGATAGAGACTCCAGGGCGCTGAATAGATGTGGTAAGAAGGTTTATACTTCTGCAACCTTTGCCATTAGGACTTTAAACTGCCAGTTTCATATGTTAAAGTATCAGCAACATGTTATTGGGTTGCTTAAACAGAAAACGATGTTGATTCCAGACTGTGTGGAAAATAAAGAATTGTAGGATTTAATGCATTCTGCTGAACAAGTTGGAAAACATACTTTGCAATGTGGTTTTGATTCTTTAGATGCCTCTTGCAGGGCTGCTGTTACTGGGTCTGTGCTCAGAAGGCATGCTTGGCTTAAGGAGCAATCTTTGCCTGACCATGTTAAAGCTAAATTGTTGGATGATTCCTTAAATCAGGACCACCTGTTTGCCAACAAGGCTGAGGAAGTTCTTAAAAAGATGGAAGATAAAGCTAAATATATGCAAACTGCTAAAGATTTCTTACAAGTTCAGCCTCCTAGAATTAGTAGGCACTGGCCCTCTTAGAATTGGTCCTTTCCAGCCCCTTCAGGTCTTCTTTAGCCAAACCCAGACACAGCAAAAACCCCAGGTTTCAGTCCCAGGGGACACACAGGACTAAGCAGTGGGGGGCCTCCACTTCCAAATCTGGGAGTAATAAGACTCCCCCCAATGGTAAACTGTCTCAATGACTTCATTTTGAAAATTTGCAAGCACTTATCAACTGACTGCCCCTTTGGAAGGAAAGATGGCTCTTCGTGCAAAGGGCTGGGAACTCATTACCCAGGACAAATGGGTTTTAAATATAGTGTCCCAGGGATACAGATTTCACTTCCACACGTTGCCAATGCCAAGCAGGTGGCCAGACCTACCCCCAAATCAGTGGGCAGAGGCCCAAAAACAAGTACTGTCTCGCTTAAGCATGGAGGCTATTCAGCTGGTACCAGAAGAGGGAAAGGGACGAGGTTTCTACTCTAGACTTTTCCTGATACCCAATAAAGACCGTTCCTGGCTTCCTATCCTGGACCTGTCTACACTAAACACCTTTTTGGAGATTCCAAAATTCAAGATGTTGACTCTTCAATTACTTCCTATGCTAGGCAAAGATGCCTGGTTGGCAACACTAGATTTAAAAGAAGCATACCTGCACATTCCAATCAGGGAATCTTGCAGAAGATACTACGCTTCATAGCAGGCTACACGCACTATCAGTTCTCTGTACTGCCCTTTGGCTTATCTACTGCGCCCAGGGTATTCACAAAGTGCCTAGCTCCAGTTATTGCATTTTGCAGGCAAAGAAATATTCAATTATACCCATACCTGGACGATTGTCTAATTCAGGCAGAAAGTCAGGACATGCTTTTGAATCATCTGGCCTTTGTACAAAAGGTTCTAACTTGTCTGGGGTACACCATAAACGAAAAGAAATCACACCTGGTACCCTGTCAACAAATTATATTCCTGGGAGCAAGCTTGAATACAACTTCCCAGATGGCTTACCTCACGCCAGAGAAACAAATTCATTTGACATCCTACTTCAAATAAGTGGCCACAAAAACCCTGCTATCTGAAAGACAAATTCTGCAAATCTTGGGGTTCATGGCTTCTTGCATTCTTCTAATTCCATATGCAAGACTGCATATGAAGAAACTACAGTGGTATCCAAAAAGTCTATGGTGTCAACATTCTCACGATCTAGAAGCAATGATTCCTATCATACCTTGCCTACGCCTAGAGTTCCTTTGGTGGGCAGAGGCCTGCCACCAAAACCAGGGACTACCTTTCACACTACCCCCTGCCGCCCAAACCCTAACAACAGGATGCATCAGACTATGCATGAGGGGCTCATTTGGCAGGGAAGTGCATTCAGGGCAAATGGAACCCAAATCAAATGCACCTGCACATCAATCAAAAAGAAATGTTAGCTGTACAGAATGCTCTGACAGCCTTCAATGACCACATTCTTCCAGGACAACTCATGGTAAAGACAGACAAACACCACTGTTATTTGGTACATAAGCAGGGGGGTACACATTCTTACCCCCTCTGCAGAATCACCATGGCATTGTGGAACACAGCCTTGAGCTCCCAAGTGCACCTACAAGCTCAATTCCTGCCAGGAAAATTAAATACACTGGCAGACGGACTAAGCAGAAACCTCATGGATCCACACGAGTGGAAACTGGAGCCAAGGATTTTCAACATGTTGACCAGCAAATGGGGGATCCCAGATATAGACCTGTTTGCCTTTCCCCAGAACTACCAATTGGACAAATTTTGCACAAGGACTCCCCACAAATAAGCCTGGAATGTGGATGCTCTGTCCTTAAGCTGGAAAAACCTATCAGTCTATGCCTTCCCCTCCTCTGCCTCTGCTCTCCAAAGTACTATTAAAAATCAAACAGGACAAACCAAGGATGATTTTGATTGCTCCAGACTGGCCACGCCAACACTGGTACCCCCTCCTGCGCAGTGTCACGGTTACCCCCATGGCACCTGCCTCAGACTCCTTCACTGTTGTCTCAGCAGGCGAACCAGATTCTGCATCCTCAGCTTCTAACACTGAACCTTGCAGCCTGACTAATTACGTAATATCTCCTTTACCATCCCTCAGTAAACCTGTGATGGATATCATTTTAGAGGCAAGGAGGCCTAGTACTAGAAAATCTTATGCTGAAAAATAGAAAAGATTCTGTGCCTGGAACCAATCTCAAGGGATGAGCACAGCAGCACCCAGTTTACCTCAGATTTTACAATACTTAACTGAGATGCTTCACAAGGACTTGTCTTTTTCCTGCATTAAAATCCACGCCTCAGCCATTTCAGGTCATTATAACACAGAACCTCCCCTCTTCTCTCATCCACTGCTCAAGCAGTTCCTCAGAGGGGCCAAAAATTTGAGACCACCCAGGAGAGCTCCAACCCCAGCCTGGGACCTTAACTTTGTTTTGGAGAAACTCATGCTACCTCCTTTGGAGCAAGCTGCTACTGCAGACTTAAAATTTCTTTCTTGGAAAACAGCTTTTCTTTTAGCAATCACTTCATCTAGAAGGGTATCTGAATTACAGGCCCTTATGGCAGTAGAGCCTTTCATCATCTTTCATGCTGACTGGGTGTCCCTCAGAACCATTCCATCCTTCATGCCCAAGGTGGTATCCAGTGTGGCTCTTAATCAGTCCATTCATTTGCCAACCTTCTTTCCCAATCCACAGAACAAAGGGGAATGGATACTGCTTTCCTTAGATGTGCACAGACAACTTAGATTCTACTTGGACAGGACTAAACTCAAAGGAAATCTGAACAACTGCTGGTGGCATTTGCTGCAGGGGTAGAGGGGAAGGCTATTTCATAGCAAACCATTTCTAAATGGATAGGCCATTGCATTCTTTTCTGCTTTAAGCACCATAGAAAACCTGTCCCCCAGGGGATCAGACCCCACTCCACCAGGGCTGCATCTACCTCTGCAGCCTTTCTCAGAGGCATCCCTACCAGGGACATCCTAGAAGCCGCTACCTTGAGATGTTCTTCGTGTTTCACTGTTGCAGTCATTACATTTAGGTAATCTGCTGGCAGGTTGCCCTCAGTCGGCCTGAATTCCAAAGTCTTGGGTCCTGTGTCAGTTGCTGTCTTCTCTTCCATGACGTCAGGTCGTCAGGGGTATAAAACATGCATCCGACGCCACTTTCTTTACTCTTTCTTGTCGTGCGGTGCCCGAAGCAGAAGCATTTCGCAAGTGCCGGTCAGCTGACTACTGAAATATTCGAGTTTGAGTTTCAGAACCGAAGTCTTCACTAAAGCCAAGTACCCCATTGGGGAAACTTTTTTCTTGCTTTTTACCGATGTCAGAAAAAGTTAATAATTGTATTAATTGTGGGAAGCAAATACCTCATAAGGATTTCACCAAGCATTATCATTTGTCAATTTTCTCTAAATCCAGAGCTGGCTTTGCCACTGCAGTCTTGCAGGGCCTTATAGCTGGCCCTAATGCTATCTAAATTCCTCCTCCCAACCATAGCTTTGGGGATCTCCCCAAATGTAATGACTGCAACAGTGAAACACGAAGAACATAGTACAGTTGTGTACACTTGCCATAAATGTAGATGTTGGCGTGTATTCACTGTTGCAGTCCTGGTTACCCTCCCTCCAGCCCCCTAACTTCTCTTGGCTATACCTCTACTTTCCTTTACTATG